>NC_064926.1:419233518-419338518 GCF_023897955.1 Schistocerca gregaria | reverse complement strand
AATATGGAAACTTTTTTGAATGACTAAATAAATAAAACAAATAGGGAACCTAAATCAGAAAAAAGGAACGAGTCTTATAAGGGTCGTGGTTTGAGAGACCAAGTAATCAAAATGCATACCTTAACGAGTACAATAAAATTCCAAAATCTCGCAAGAATGGTGAGTAACAATGAGACTATTGGCTCGTTTGCCGTAACAAACAATATTTTCGCCTACCAGTGTATTTTCTTTTTTTACGTTAGTGTTTTTGTTGCTCCCATTTTATTGGTGCGCAAAATCCATTTTCAGATCCTACATTTGATTTTTCTCTTCTTTCTACCTTTCTTTACCGCTTTCCTCAGATCTAATGCCATAACCTGCACAATAACGTTAATTTCCACGCGAATTATGTCAAACAACGCTTAACTGAAAACTGTGCCGTGTGAAGTATAGATTATTGAGCTGCAATATGCCACGAGCAGTGGCGCCACTTTAGGATCAGTATTCCCTCACGTGTTCCAACATTTCTACGGAATCCTAAGTAATCTTCCCAGAGTTCGGCTTCCACCAGTTTTTCCATTCGTCAGTAAAGAATCCGTGTTAGTATTTTGCAGCCGTGACTTATTAAACTGATAGTTCGGTAATTTTCGCATCTATCATCACCTGTCAACCTGTCTTAACTAATATAATGTCAATATTTTACTGCTTTCTGTCCCAGAAGGTCGAACATTGCACTCCATGCTTAACGCCGCCCTTAACTTAAGCAAACCTCATGTGCTGCCCGTGAGTTCTCTGCTACTCCTGCAGCCCCTTGGCTGTTTTGTGCATGTTATTAAGAAGTGGGGAGATGGAGGGCTACAATTCTCCACCATACAGCTTAGGTCACGCGATCCGCGTCGGTATGATGTAAGTCTCTAGTTTAAGTACCCTCAGCTTTATATCAAAGGATCGCGATCAGTTCTGGGCACATGTTGCAAATACTACTGCTTACATCTCGCGTGTGCCAGACTACTGGTTTTAACCATAACAACCAGCAGTGTACGGGAACGAAATATTGGCTTATTCATGCCGACTTGAACTGTGGTGTGCAACCAAGTGCACGCATTACGTTCAAGAACCACTGGCAGATTGTCCTCTACACCTTGGACGTGTTTCCCTGGCAAGCACACGGAGTGCAAATTGGCCTTTTTTCTCGATCTGTCACCTATTTTCCTAAAGGCCTCCATTACTCATCTAATGTTAAAGCTTCCTGTTACCAGCAAACCCGCTCTCTTACGTGTCTGGGCTCTGCATCTACATTGGCCTCGGTTCCAGCAGACGAAGTATCACGTGCTAACTCAGTTGCACATTTAGCAGTGGGCAGCACTTCGGATCTGTTGTTAACACGTAAGGACACTATCTTCCACGGCAGGCGCTGCAATCATGGACTGGGCGGCTGGTCCCGGCGGAGGTTCAAGTCCTCCCTCGGGCATGGGTGTGTGTGTGTTTGTTCTTAGGGTAATTTAGATTAAGTAGTGTGTAAGCTTAGGTACTGATGACCTTAGCAGTTAAGTCTCATAAGATTTCACACACATCTGAGCATTTGAATCTTCCACGCTGAGATATATAACATAGCCATTGCCCGGCATTCACTCTTGGGTGTGGAAGAATGGGATAGATCATTCACTTCGAAAAATTTCGGAAGGCGCAGTGATATCTGGGTTTCCAGGCGATGGCAGAGCCACCAGAAGCGACGCAGCCTTTCACTCAGATGCTCCAACACAGATATAGCCCGGCGCAGTAGCTTTAGCGCGTCGATCGTGGCCAAGGCAGCTTCAAGCTGTTTCTGGACAGCGACCAATTCTTTCAGCGTCAACAAACAAGAAGCACAGAACGTGTCCATCTTCCACTACTTACAACTTCAAAGCGACACGAAAGAAAGTATTTATCCAAGCAGTCAGAGGCTAATTGAAGACTTCAGTGTATGACTGTGGTGCTGTAGACGGCTGCAGAGCTACACGAACGAAACTGTGTACTGAAAAAAATGAAAACAAGAAAATTAAAAATGAACTGTTGTAAGGGTTAAAGGCGTGGCCAGAGCAACTCTCTGCACACGCGGACGTAGCAACCAGCACCTCGGAAACACTGACCAACTACTTGCGTCAGTGCAGGCGGACGCCCGCCCCAGAATGCCTCCACAGCTGGGTCGCTGGCCGCTTGCACGTGCTCAGCTGTCAGCGGAAAAGCTGTTTAATCAGCCGAGGATCGGCCCAAGTGTCAGTCTTTCTCCACTCACACTGTCGAGTCTCGAAGTGTCTCCAGTTATTCGGGCTAGGGTGACGAACACAGCGGTGGCGGGTTGGCGCAGCGTGTGTGTTGTTGTAACCTGTGTTTGGGAATAAATTGGTAAAATATCTTTTACAGTGTTCGCGTATTTCTACTTCTCGCGGATCCAATGTCTACGTTGACTAAGAATTAGCATATGCAGTCCTCAGCCGATGGTAACTCATTATAGTGTGATTTCTTTTAGACGGTGGCAAAACTGATTAAGCTCTTCCACGAAAACAGAGATTCAAGCTACTGGAGAAGCACTAGCACCGAGTGTTACAGTAGCTGTTTAGAACAACACGACGGTGTCGTTGCTGGCACCGCAAAGTTCCGTTAGCAAACCGATGAGCTACACAGAATAAAGTTAAAAAATGTGGGAAGCATAAGAATAGGTGCACTGATCTGATACAGAATACTATGTGTGTCATGTGGGATGCACCAACAGAAGCCAGACCACGAAGCGAACTTGCCAATGGGCGGAGTGCCCTCGAACAGTCTACATTCCTTACGGTAGGGTTTCGGTAACTGCACAAAAAATACGGCCTGGGCAAAATGAAGTCTCACGTATAGGTAAAGTGGTTGTAACCTTGAAAGTAACGACGGTAGACATTCTCTGAATCTGTGCTTTGCGAACATTCCAAAAATTACAGGCAGATTGCAAGTTTTCTGTTGCAACTTGTGGTATATATATATATATATATATATATATATATATATATATATATATATATATATATATATATATATATATATATATATTAGTCTTTGACGCATACAGGAAGTCTGCGTTGAGTCCAGATTCGGTGCTAGGAGTTTTGAATAGGCTTGTCTTCAGCCGTCTTGATAAAGAGCCTGCTTACAGTAGAGGGCCACAGGTTGCTGGTCGGCAATGTGGCGAGACGTTGCAAAGCAGCGTGCAGGAAATGCGTATGTGCTATTCGATCTTGCTACAGTTTCACGATGAACGTGTGGTTCATGCTTAACTATTTCCGTGATTCGCATCGCTAAGTTGCTATAACTTCCATTTGTTGGTCTCGCGTCTCACATATGGTTGTTGGCTGTTTGTGAGGCTAGTTAGTCTCGAGGCTTGTCACAGAATCTGCTTGCTATTAACTCATCCGAATAGTAGTAGCAGTAGTAGTAGTATGCTAGTCTGCCTTACGGCAGGTCTTTTCATGGGTTAAGTCTCTTCCACTTTTGTTTGTCCCTAGCCAGTCTTTTCATTTCTGAACATTTGTCTCCTTTGATATTGTCCAGCATTTGATATCTTCTTTTTCCACTTCCCCTTTTTCCCTCCACCATTCCTTCTATTCCTTCCTTCAATAAACAGTCCCTCCTTGGATAATGTCCAATTCAGTTCCATTTTCTCTTTATGTTGACATTCAGCCTGTTTCTTTTTTCTCCAACTCTTCTTAATACTTCTTCATTCCTTACTCGGTCTTCCAATTTCACTTTTTCCATTCTTCTCCATATCCACATCTCCAGTGCCTCCAACCTTCTTTCATCTTCCTTCCTAAATCTCCAGGAATCTGCACCATACAGCACAACGCTCCATATGTAACATTTGGCAAGTCTTTTCTCAGATTTTTGTTTACTGGTCCACAAAGTAATTTCTGTTTCCTCTTGAATCCTTCTTTTGCCATTGCAATTCTTTTCCTAACTTCTATTGAGCAATACATATCATCCGTTATTACACTTCCCAAATAATTGAAGTTATTCACTTGCTCTATTTCCTCTCCACCTATTTTCATACGGCATTTTCTCCCCTTTCCTCCAATTACCATGCTTTTAGTTTTCTTCTTGTTAATCTTCATTCTATATTCTTCTAATTTTGTGTTTAGATCTTCTAACATTTGTTCCATCTCTCTTGCACACTCTGCCATCACAACCATGTCGTCTGCAAATCTTATACACTCCACTCTCCGACCCCCTATACAAAATCCTCTCCTCCCATAAAAACTTTCATTAATAAATTCCTCCAGATAGATATTCAGCAGTGTTGGTGACAAACCACCACCTTGCCTTACACCTCTTCCCAGTTCAATTTCTTCACTCATCACACCTCCTATTCTTACTCTTGCTCCCTGGTTCAAATATAAATTTCTAATTAGCCATCTATCCCTCCAGTCAACTTCATGTTTCCTCAGGATTTCCATCAGTTTGTCCCATCTAATCAAAAGCCTTCTACAGATTAATGAACACAACATACACCTTCCTTTTCTTTTCCATGTACCTCTCCCCTATCACTCTCAGTAGCCCAATGGCATCCCTATTTCCCACTCCTAGCCTGAAACCAAATTGTTCATCTCCTATTATGCAATTCAACTTTCCATATAGCCTTCGGTTGAGCTTCCTCAGCAAAACTTTGGCTGCATGCGATATCGGGCTCACTGTTCTATGTTTCTCGCACTTTTTGCTGTTCTTTTTCTTTTCTGTAGGTATTAAGATACTTTCTGTAAAGTCCTTTGGCCATTTTCCTTTCATGTATATTTGATTACACAATTCAATGAACTCCCTTTTCCCTTCTTTCTCCAATGACTTTCACAGTTCCGCAGGAATCTCATAAATTCCCATTGCCTTTCCATTTTTCATCTCCTTCATAGTTAGTATTGCATTTCCTTTGTCATCATCTGCAACTTTATCTTCTTCTTCTATCCCAAGGTCTTCTTCACTTGGTCGGCTGTCTGCAGTGTACAGCCATTCTGTATATTCTTCCCATCTTCTCATTTTTTTTGGGGGTTGACTCACCATTTTACCGTCTGCTGCCTCTAATTCCTTTAGTCCATTCTTGTTTCTCTTTCCCCTGAATGCCAAAATCATTGCTTCTTTGTACATGAAATCATTTTTTTTCTTCTCAATTTCTCTATTTTGTCACACTTTTCTGTCAGCCATTTCTCCTTTGTTTTTTCTGTCTCCCTTCTTAATTCATTATTTAACCTCCTCTAGCACTTCCCTTCTTCTGTGTTTACAGTTGTCCATTTCCTGCGATCATCCATCTTGGTTATCATATCTGGTGTTACCCATTCTTTCTTTACTTTTTTCCTCTCCTTGACTCTATGAGTTTCCTTAGCTGCCTCTTTGTTCCCATTTTTAAACGATCCCATCTTCCTTCTGTGCATTCCATTTCTGTCCTTGCTTCATGATTTCACAATATGCGTTCTCTAATTTTTCACAATTGCCTTTGTGTTTCAGTTTCTCAAAGTTAATGTGCTCTCTCTTCTGTCCTTCCCAGGTTCTTTTCAATTTAACTAGAGCCTTAATTAGTACTAATATAGGATCTGAATAAATATCTGCCCCTGGATAGCTTTTGACACTCTTCAGGCAATTTCGGTATCTTGGTTGTATAATTATGTAATCAATTTTACATCTTTTGCTGTTAAATCGAGATATCCAAGTACACCTTCGTCTTTTGTGGTTATCAAATAAAGTATTTCCAACTGCCACGAAATTTTCATTTCCGTAGTGTCGCAGTAAGTTTACTCTTATTCCCTGTTAAAGAATTTTTGTAGTTGCTTTGCGAGGTGTATTGAACAACGTTTATCTAATTTTCTCATGTAATGGAATTTTGAGTGCCACATGGCACAAGAACATGTGTTCCTATGATTTGCTTGCTTTTCTGAGGTCAGTTATCTAATTTACATCCAAATATTCTTGATATTCAATTTTTCTTGCCGCTCATTTTTTCTGTTTAAACGAATTAACGTGGCTTGTACTCTGCAGTCAACATACAATCATACGTAGTGCGACGTACCATTTGCCGTCAGCAGTTGGTACTATTTTATGAATTTCTCAGTAAGATATACTCCAATTACTAGCATCATCTGTCATGAATGTTTCATATCTGGTTCTTTGTATGATTTTCCGCAGATAAGGCAAGTCTTGATGCTGATGCAGAAACGTAGTGCTTTGTTCTACAGAGAGAGTCTTTATTCGATATCTAATATTTTGTGTCTCGCTGCAACAAACTGGGAGCACATTCCCATTGCCCTGCAGATGACTACAAGTCACGAAGCTTGACCACATTTACGCTTGGGGAGTTATTTGACGTGATTGCACATATTCGCATAAAGTCAATTTTCTATGTCCACTATAAATCGTTGCACTACTAAAAAGTGTTACCTGCCTGGGTAATTTTCTTTATCACATTGCAGTCAGGTTGCGTTCCTAAATTAGTTTCAAGGGTTAGACTTTAATGTATGAGAGGGCACAGTTTTCAGATCACGTCATATTCGGATTTTCTTTCGGTGGTAACCCACTTTCAAAAACTGACAGTAGTCTTACACACTGCCTTTTATAAGTTGTGACCACAGAGTAGTTGTTATTGAAGATATGCTCTCAAAGTATTGCTCCGGATATCGGATGACACATCCACGAATGGGCGCTGCCGAACTGACCTCTACCGACGACGACGGTATGCCTACCCTAGGCTGCGCTTAGTGGCACCGACGAAGATCGTCAGGCGCACCCACCAGATGTCGACCTATAATATCGGCCAACAGCTTCGTCACGGCGCGTCCGGTCTCCGTCAGTTTCTGGTGGGGTCAAAGGAGGTTAGGTTAGGCTAAAATCTGTTCTACGTATGAAGCAGGTTAGATTTTAACCTCCAAGAGTGGGATGGAAATCACAACGCCTCCGTGCTTGGAGGCGAGTGCTGCAGTGCGGCGTTTGCAATTAAAAAGATTCCGAATTCATGTGAATGAGCTATATGTCTCGAAAAGAACTTGGCGAGTACTGTACATTCTGTCCTCTGTCACTGGAATTACCAGACAAGTTGTACGAATATATGAGATGAAGAGAGAAAAAGTTAAAAACACTTTGTGACGCCACTTTTCTTCTCCCACCACCCATTACCGTCAAAGGGCCACCACCTTCGTTGAAAACATGCCGTAATTGATATTTTTCATATATTTTCTAGGTATGTGTTACTAAAACATGTAGTTTCAGTGATATACCATATTAAGGAGCTCTCCATGCTGTTGCGAGTATGAGCATAATAATGCTCCAGTTGTAGGATGTGCGACTTCGGCATATAAAGTTTTTGCCATTAAAGGTATGAGAATATAATGGTCAATTTACGTTGTGGAAGTAGATGATGCTCTGAAACACCTAAAGCGTTGGAAAGCTGAAAGACATAGTACACCACATTTGCAAACCGTTGTGGAAGTAGATGATGTTTCTGCTACATGATGCATGGATAAAATTTATGTGTACGTAAAAACTCTAAAAATGGTGAAAATGAATGGAATACTAGCAATATTCAGGAAGTTAACTTCTAGTACTGGAAACTTCAATGCTCTTTAAACACTTGCCAACTGGCTTTGAGAAGGGAGGTAACAACATTTCATCCTTCATAATATTTGTGGCGCAAGACTGAAAATACTAGCTTTTAAATTAGTTTTTAGGTCATCGTAAATAGCATCCAACATGTCATACAATACTTTGAAAATTTAATTTTCACAACGTGGAATACGCCTAAATATTGGGGAAAGATGTCAAATATCGAAGGGGCTCTTCTAGTTTTACTTGAGCCACAACTGCATCTCTAATGTATCGGATTTTTTAATAGGGCTCGAATTACACCTCTACTAATACTCGAGATTAGCTTTCGTTATCCGAAAGTCTTTCACGTGCGGGTCTTCGACTTCACATACTCTAGATTATTCGTGGTGACCTTCAAGAGCAGAGCACACACACTCTGTTTTACTTAATTTATTTGATGTTACGCAGAAATAAGCCAATTACCTTTAACTTTCAGTGACTGTCATTCATCACAAGTGTGAAAGACAAACGTAAGGTTTAGAACAAGATGCTCTGAAACACCTAAAGCGTTGGAAGGCTGAAAGACATAGTACACCACATTTGCAAACCGCTTCTTGTAACCAAAACAGTATCACCACCCTACTGGCATCAAAAGGCAAATGAGTAGTAACAATAATCTGTAGACAGCTAATGTCCATCTACGACAACCCGAAGAAAGATCCACTACAGTGACTTTAATCATAAGATACACCATCCTTCTCACTTCAAAAAATATTTTTTGAGTTTATAATTTACTCTTACAATTTGCGATAAAGATTTTTGCGTGCTTGCGGTTTCCAATAAACCTGCTGTTTCAGTTCTTAGATTCCGATCTACACTACTGGCCATTAAAATTGCTATACCTAGAAGAAATGCAGATGATAAACGGGTATTCATTGGACAAATATATTATACTAGAACTGACATGTGATTACATTTTCACGCATTTTGGATGCATGGATCCTGAGAAATCAGTTCCCAGAACAACCGCCTATGGCCGTAATAACGGCCTTGATACGCCTGGGCATTGAGTCAAACAGAGCTTGAATGGCGTGTACAGGTATGCAGCTTCAACACGATACCACAGTTCATCAAGAGTAGTGACTGACGTATTGTGACGAGCCAGTTGCTCGGCCACCATTGGTTAAAACGGTTCAAATGACTCTGAGCACTATGGGACTTAACTGCTGAGGTCATTAGTCCCCTAGAACTTAGAACTACTTAAACCTAACTAACCTAAGGACATTACACACATCCATTCCCGAGGCAGTATTGGAACCTGCGATCGTAGCGGTCGCGCGATTCCGGACTGTAGCGCCTAGAACCGCTCGGCCACTCCGGCCGGCTCGGCCACCATTGACCAGACGTTTTCAATTGATGTAAGATCTGCAGAATGTGCTGGCAGGGCAGCAGTCGAACATTTTCAGTATCCAAAAAGGCCCGTACAGGACCTGCAACATGCGGCCGTGCATTATCCTGCTGAAATGAAGGGTGGAGCCACGGGTCATAACTCATCTGAAATGTAACGTCCACTGTTCAAAGTGCCGTCAATGCGAACAAGAGGTGACAGAGACGTGTAACCTATGGCACCCCATACCATCGCGCCGGGTAATACGCCAGTATGGCGATGACGAATACACGCTTCTAACGTACTTTCACCGTGATGTCGCCAAACACGGATGCGCCCATCACGATGCTGTAAACAGAACCTGGATTCATCCGAAAAAAATTACGTTTTGCCATTCGTGCACCCAGGTTCGTCGTTGAGAACACCATCGCAGGCGCTCCTGTCTGTGATGCAGCGTCAAGGGTAACTGCAGCCATGGTCTCCGAGCTGATAGTCCATGCTGCTGCAAACGTCGCCGAACTATTCGTGTAGTTGGTTGTTGTCTTGCAAACGTCCCCATCAGTCGACTCAGGGATCGAGACGTGGCTGCACGATCTGTTACAGTCATGTGGATAAGATTCCTGTCATCTCGACTGCAGGTGATACGAGGCCGTTGGGATCCAGCACGGCGTTCCGTATTACCGTCCTGAACCCACCGATTCCATATTCTGCTAACAGTCATTGGATCTCGACCAACGCAAGCAACAATGTCGCGATTCGATAAACCGCAATCGCGATAGGCTACAATCCGAACTTTATCAAAGTTGGAAACGTTATGGTACGCATTTCTCCTCCTTAAAGAGGCATCACAACAACGTTTCACCAGACAACGCCGGTCAACTGCTGTTTGTGTATGAGAAATCGGTTGGAAACTTTCCTCATGTCAGCACGTTGTAGGTGTGGCCACCGGCGCCAACCTTGTGTGAATGCTCTGAAAAGCTAATCATTTGCATATCACAACATCTTCTTCCTGTCGGTTAAATTTCGCGTCTGTAGCACGTCATCTTCGTGGTGCAGCAATTGTAATGGCCAGTGGTGTACATCCCGATTCTCATATCTTCATCCTTAGAATGCCACAAACTCCTTCTCTCACTAAAACTGTCAATTTCTCACGATCCCAGTTTCGTGTCGTGTCGCTCGATATTGTCGAAGAAAACAAACTGATCTGAATTTCACCGATTATCGTGCGAAATCCGTACGTTCTTGCACGAAGTGTCGTGTTGATATGATAAGGTCAGCGGTTTTCGGCCGACGTCGGTCGTCGGAGGAATCCACCGACATTGGTGCCACTGTGACCGCAGCCTTACGCAATCAAATCCGGAACAAGTGGTCATGGAAATACTAGGAGAGGAGTAGGAAAATGAGTGGCGGAGCATTGCCTGCACGTTCTTTAACAGTTATCTTAAATACACGCATGCAAGCAGAGATGCCGCAGCAGCCAAGGGGCGAATGACTCAGTAGCGCCGTGGCAGGAATGCGGAGCGTCTGCCCCAGCGAGCACTTCTGCACTAACGGGCGGCCTTCGCAGAAGTCCAGCCGTGCTTGAGATGCCACTCGACGAATGACTTACGTCAGGCGACGCTCTGTCTTCTGTCTCTCTTGTATTCTAGCAGCATATTCTGGACATGAGGTCACAGGCTTCGGTTTTCCTGCCAGTCGGCAACCTTCGAACGCGATCGACAGATGCAGAATATTCAGCAAGTACAAAGGACGCCATATCTAATTAGAGAAAACGATCCTCACAAGAGGAAGCCTACGATCGCCGGACTCAGACAATCTGATTTGAGAGCACTAAAAACGTTCAAAGCTCACAGCTGAAAGTGCTAAAATATTTTTTTAATATTATCTACACATACATCTACATCTACGTACATACTCCGCAATCCACCATACGGTCGTGGCGGAGGGTACCTCGTACCACAAATAACATCTTCTCTCCCTGTTCCACTCCCAAACAGAACGAGAGAAAAATGACAGCCTATATGCTTTTGTACGAGCCCTAATCTCTCTTATCTTATCTTTGTGGTCTTTCCGCGAAATATAAGTTGGCGGCAGTAAAATTGTACTGCAGTCAGCTTCAAACGCTGGTTCTCTAAATTTCCTCAGCAGCAATTCACGAAAAGAACGCCTCCGTTACTCAAGACTCTCCCACCCGAGTTCCTGAAGCATCTTCGTAACCCTCGCGTGATGATCAAACCTACCAGTAACAAATCTAGCAGCCCGCCTCTGAATTGCTTCTATGTCCTCCCTCAATCCGACCTGACAGGGATCCGAAACGCTCGAGCAGTACTCAAGAATAGGTCGTATTAGTGTTTTATAAGCGGTCTCCTTTAAAGATTAACCACATCTTCCCAAAACTCTACCCATGAACCGAAGACCACTCTCCGCCTTCCCCAGAGCTGCAATTACATGCTTGTGCCACTCCATATCGCTCTGCAATTTTACGCCCAAATATTTAATCGACGTGACTGTGTCAAGCGCTACACTACTAATGGAGTATTCAAACATTACGGGATTCTTCTTCCTATTCATCTGCATTAATTTACATTTATCTATATTTAGAGTTAGCTACCATTCTTTACACCAATCACAAATCGTGTCCAAGTCATCTTGTAACCTCCTGCAGTCACTCAACGACGACACCTTCCCGTACACCACAGCATCATCAGCAAACAGCCGCACATTGCTAACCACCCTATCCAAAAGATCATTTATGGAGATAGAAAACAACAGCGGACCTACCACACTTCCCTGGGGCACTCCAGATGACACCCTCACCTCCGATGAACACTCACCATCGAGGACAACGTAGTGGGTTCTATTACTTAAGAAGTCTTCGAGCCACTCACATACTTGGGAAGCAATCCCATATGCTCGTACCTTAGTTAAGAGTCTGCAGTAGGGCACCGAGTCAAACGCTTTCAGTAAGTCAAGGAATATGGCATCCGTCTGATACCCTTCATCCATGGTTCGCAAGATATCATATGGAAAAAGGACGAGTTACGTTTCGCAGGGGCGATGCTTTCTAAAGCCGTGCTGATGCATGGACAGCAACTTCTCTGTCTCAAGGAAATAATCCACGCTCTAGATATAGAACTGATCTGAAGCCTGGAACCGTTCATATTACCAGCCAATAACTTTTCAGTTAACCCTGGAGTGGGCGCGTGGGGTACACCTGTCACCCAGCATTTTTATTACATTCTGATTATTTCCGTTTAAAGTTGCAGCCTTCCCACGCTCAGTATCTTTCAGATGGGTGCACTGTTGAAGATCCGTCTACAGCTAACGTCAGTTGGACACCTCAACAGAGAGCAGCAGGACGTATAAGTGAGTTGGAGTGCAACTGTCTACCACGCGCCTCTCTACTTAACAATTTCTTAAGGGAGGTGTTTTCTTTTTTTAACATTTTTCATACTAAATTTCATATTTAAAATTTTCATTAATCTTAACTAAAGTGATTACTTGTGCAGTCTTCAACATGTACTATAATTTACAGAAACTGATACTCATTATCATGTTTTTATTTTAATGATATCAGATCCGAAGAAAAAAGGATGTGTCTTCCAGCACTGAAGTGTGCATGAGGTGGCTCTTTTGTGTAAGATCAGTGTCCAGTGAGAAACTCAGCCAGGCAAGTACTAAAGATGTTAAAAAAAGTTCAAGATACTCACAAAAGTAAAGTGAAAAATAATGTTAGTACATTTCATCAAAATATTGGGGGATTGAAGAATAAAATTGATGAGCTTCTGCTTTGTTTAGAAGATATAGAAACTGAGAATGTAATAGATGTACTATGCCTGTCTGAGCATCACATTGTCACAGATATGCAAAAGGTTAGCATCAATGGGTACAAATTAGCTGTGCATGTAAGTAGAGATATGATGAGAGGAGGAGTTGCCATATATGTCAGAAGCTTCCACAGTGTAAAAAATTTAGAAACTAAAAAATTTTGTGTAGAGCTACATATGGAAGCATGTGCCACTGAACTAAAACTAAATGATGGCACTTTCATAATTGTAACAGTGTATAGGTCCCCCTCAGGGAATTTCCAGCTATTTCTAGAAAACTTGGAAGCATTGTTGTGCTATCTGTCAGACAGGGGGAAGCAAATTATCATTTGTGGGGATTTCAATGTTGATTCCCTGAAAGAGTGTAATAGAAAGAATGACCTTTTAGTATTACTCAGTTCTTTCAAATTGAGCTTCGTCATTGATTTTCCTACTCGGATAACAAAGAACGGCAGGACGCTGATTGATAACTTTTTAATAGACCAAGATAAATTTAAGGACATAAATGCTTATCCTGTTGAGAATGGTCTTTCAGATCATGGTGCACAGTTAATTACAGTACATGACATAGCTCCACGCAGTATATCAAATCAGAATTTCAAAGCAGTGCGTTCAATTAACAATATAAATATTGCAAACTTTAGAGAAAACGTAAAGCAGCTAGACTGGGATGAAGTGTATAAGGAACCTGATGCAAACTTGAAATATAACTTATTTCACGATACATTTTTAAGGGTATTTGAAAATTGTTTTCCCAAGAAAATAGTTAAACATAATTCCAAGAAAACACATAAAAAACCTTGGCTAACTAAAGGAATAAGAATATCTTGCAACCGTAAAAGAGAACTGTATCTAACAGCAAGAGGGAGTACTGATCCCGAAATTGTTCAATATTATAAAAACTATTGTGCGGTACTAAGAAAAGTTATTAAAAAGTCCAGAAGCATGTGTATCATGTCTGAGATCAGTAACTCTGATAATAAAACTAAAGCAATATGGAATATTATTGAAAGGGAAACAGG
This sequence comes from Schistocerca gregaria, assembly GCF_023897955.1. NCBI lineage: Eukaryota > Metazoa > Arthropoda > Insecta > Orthoptera > Acrididae > Schistocerca > Schistocerca gregaria. The sequence continues at coordinate 419,324,737 of NC_064926.1, read as the reverse complement.
ACAAACAAGAGCACAGGAAGACTTTAGTGCCATAAAACTGAATGACAAGTGTACTAACAAACAATCAGAAATTGAAAATATTTTCAATACTCATTTTTTAAATGTTGTGGAGAAAATAGGATCTAGATCTTCAACTAGAAGAGGCAATGCTTCTAATAGAATAGGCCATACCTGTGCAGTTTGTAACAACTGTATTTCCACGAACCTCTCCCTCTGAAATCAGTAAAATAATAAACTCACTGAAAAGTAAAAGCTCTTACAGAATTGATGGCATTTCCAGCAAGATACTTAAAAGCATGAAGAATTACAAGATACTTAAAGCTTGTTCCCCACAGATAAGTAGGGTTCTCAGCCACGTGTGTAATAGGTCTTTGGAACAGGGTGTTTTCCCCGATAGACTGAAATATGCCATTGTAAAACCATTGCATAAAAAGGGGGATGCGATGGATGTCAACAACTATCGCCCAATCTCTCTTCTGACAGCTCTATCAAAACAATTTGAGAAAGTAATGTATTCAAGAGTAGCCTCCCATATTTGTAAAAATAAAGTACTAACAAAATGTCAGTTTGGTTTTCAGAAAGGATTTTCAACAGAAAATGCTATATACGCTTTCATTGATCAAATATTAAATGCTCTGAATAACAGGACATCACCCATTGGTATTTTTTGTGATCTCTCAAAGGCCTTTGATTGTGTAAATCATGGAATTCTTTTAGATAAGCTAAATCATTATGGTTTGAGGGGGGCAGTGCACAAATGGTTTAATTCATACTTCACTGGAAGAATGCAGAAAGTTGAAATAAGTTATTCATGTAATGTTAAAACAACAGCTGACTCCTCAAACTGGGGGGGGGGGGGCTATCAAGTACGGGGTCCCACAGGGTCCGGTCTTAGGTCCTTTACTGTTCTTGATATATATTAATGACTTACCATTCCACATTGATGAAGATGCAAAGTTAGTTCTTTTTGCTGATGATACAAGTATAGTAATAACATCCAAAAACCAAGAACTAAGTGATGTAATTGTAAATGATGTCTTTCACAAAATTATTAAGTGGTTCTCAGCAAACGGACTCTCTTTAAATTTTGATAAAACACAGTATATACAGTTCCGTACAGTAAATGGCACAACTCCAGTAATAAATATGGACTTTGAACAGAAGTCTGTAGCTAAGGTAGAATTTTCAAAATTTTTAGGTGTGGCCATTGATGAGAGGTTAAACTGGAAGCAACACATTGATCTTCTGCTGAAACGTCTGAGTTCAGCTACGTATGCTATTAGGGTTATTGCAAATTTTCGTGACAAGAATCTCATTAAATTAGCTTAATATGCCTACTTTCGTTCACTGCTTTCGTATGGCATCATATTCTGGGGTAATTCATCGTTGAGTAGAAAAGTATTCATTGCTCAAAAACGTGTAATCAGAATAACTGCTGGAGCCCACCCACGGTCATCCTGCATACATCTGTTTAAGGATCTAGGGATCCTCATAGTAACCTCACAGTATATATATTCACTTATGGAATTTGTTGTTAATAATCCAACCCAGTTCAAAAGTAATAGCAGTGTGCATAGCTATAACACCAGGAGAAAGGATGATCTTCACTATGTAGGGTTAAATCTGACTTTGGCACAGGAAGGGGTAAATTATGCTGCCAAAAAGTCTTTGGTCACCTACCAAACAACATCAAAAGCCTGACAGATAGTCAACCAACATTTAAAAATAAATTAAAAGAATTTCTAGATGACAACTCCTTCTACTCACTGGCAGAATTTTTAGATATAAATTAAGAGAGGAAAAAAAACTAGCTTAAACATTAGTGTCATGCAATATTTTGTGTAATGCAATATCTTGTACAGACATCTTCTATTAACCTGACACGTTCTACATCATTACGAAGTGTCGTACTCATGATCTATGGAACAAGTATTAATCTAATCTAATCAGAGAGTGATGAAAATGACGTACTTGATTCTGAAGTATCTGATTGAAATGGAGATGATCAACTAATGGAAAGCGATCATGATACTGAAACTGAACAATCTGCAGATAAATACGATAGCAAGAACGGTGAGTCTAGTATTTCCTATTGTCTTGAGGAGGACAGTAAAACAAAATGGTCTAAGTATTTCGTAAAAGAAACGCGAGAACAAGGTCATATCATATGATAAATCATCTACCGGGACCCAAGATGCAAGCATCAGCAATACCTTCTGAAGACAAGTTATTAGATCTTTTCTTAGAGAGCAGAGTTTACAAAATTATAGTTAACTGCACAAATATTTATGTAAGAAATTTCAGATACGTACAGATGCTAGACTCACTAATGAGACTGAAATAACAGCACTTTTCGAGATACTGTACCTAATAGGAACCCTAACAAGTTCTAGAAAAAACACTAGCATACTCTAGAGGATTCACCGTAACGTTATTGGTAACAACTGATTCAGCAGTATACCACCGACTAAGAAGCTACTAGAAGACAGGGGACTGACATACGTTGGAACACACCGGAAGAAACAACAAGGAAATCCCCAAGGAGTTTTTACCTAATAAGCAAAGACCTCAATACTCTTCTTTGTTTGGCTTCCAAGAGAATTGTACGCACTTCCATTCTGCCCTAAAGGTAATCAAACTATTCTCTTGATATCTACATTACAGCATGATGATAACATTGATAAAGAGGAAGAGATTCACCGAAACCAGAAATTGTAACTTTTTACAATATGACAAAGATTGGAGTTGATTTACGTATTCAACTAATTCAAAAAAATGATGTCTCGCGAAACACTCTTAGGTGGCCTACGGTTGTTTTCTATAATTTACTTAATGTTTCTGCCATGAACGCACTGTGCATATACCGAGCGAAGTCTAGAACACCTAAATAATTAAAAAGAATTGAGTTTCTGCAGAGGTTGAAACCTCAAATTCCCATTGAATTATGGCGGCGTGCACGTGTTCTATTGGGCATGAGTTCAACAGTTACCCCACACGGCAATCCCAGAGAAGGTTCCAAAGGACATTGCTACGAGTGTGGAAGGGAGAAAGACACGTCAACTAGAAAATGGTGTCATAAATGTAAAAGGCGCATGTGTTTGCCTCACTTGCATACCGTATGTGTTAACTTTCTCTAAAATAAATTATTGAAATATTTTTTTTTTAAAAATTTGTGTTTTAGTTCCATTCCGATACATATACAAACATAGAAAAAGCAACTAAAGAACATTTGGTAATCATTTCAATGAGTAACTAAGAAACACAAATGGGGGACAGGAGTACCCCACGCGCTTAACCCTGTAACGATACAGCACGCACCTACTGCAGGGTAATAATTCTTACTATTACTCTGTTCATCATAAGAATAAACGTGATGTAAACATTAGGCCATGTATTCTTCCGCGTTTCGTTTCACGTGGCGCGGAAGCCAAGCTGTGTCCAGTAAGGTCAAGTACAATAATAATGTTAAGTTTTATGCTGCGTTACACGCACGTAGACTGAGCGATAATGCGGGACAACAGCTGTACCGGCGCATTAAACTTGGACATCATTGAGCAGCCAGCTGGTCCAACTAACCTGCAATAATGTGAGCAGTTGCAATAATGTGAACAGTTGCAGTTCATACGTAAAATGAGATGAACAAAGAAAAAATATAGCTTCGAAAGTCATTTAATTTTTAAAGAGAATGAAATAACATTCGACAAAACTCCAGCACTACCGCACGCTTCTTAGATGGCCAGGCGGAAAGCGTAAACTGCTATCGTTCTCACCTAACAAAGACATAACATAGTATTCTAAATACTAACAAGAGTGATGAAAATGTATAACTTAAACACAGGGTAATTTTTCTGAGCGAGCTCTGTGGGTTGCAAGAGCATACTGCAGGGATTTCACCGTACTGTTGAACACTGAAACCACTGAAGATTGAAGATATTAATTATAATCAGTCGTCTGACAAACTCTTACGTCCCTCCTTATCCGAATCCGAGAAATACCTTTCAGATCTGGAACTGTCATCTACTATGTTGATAACGAGTCGATCAACGGCAGAATCCACGAAGCCACACAGGCGCCTCATTTCCTCTTCGTCTTTTATGACGTGCCTTTCAATATCCCGCCAGCGTTCAGCTGTGAACTGTAAAAAGCTGCGTGCGTTAGTCCAGTACGTCTGGCAACTTAACTTTCTAGTTAATTCTCGGGCCAAATCCCTTAACTTGGCTCCAGATCAGTTCTGTTGGGTTCATATTGTAGTGGTTCAGTGCAAATAGAAAAATGTAAAAATGCAGCATTTGTATGTTGCGCTCGATGCCGTGAACGTTTTTCATGTTCCTGTGACACATATCACTTTGGTTCGAGAGAGACTGCATCTGTGGTACAAAACAATGGGCATAGTCCAAATAAGAGTATATGGTTTTTCCTTTTTGCCCTAAAATCAAATTGTTATATTTTCTTAATTTAAGCAACTTTGTTAACAATCTTTCATAAGATATCGATAATTAAGATTTTTTATTTGAAATGAAAATGGGAATTTTGGGTGCAATATGTAATTAGAAACAAGATGATGTCTGTTATCCTTAAAAAGTGATGAATTTTACAACTGCGAGATGTAGATATTTCAAATTGAACGTAAAAATGATTAAGGCGAGACTTGAACCCGCGATCCATGAATTGCACTACGTTATCAGTTTACAATGCTACCGATTCCGAAATGCATTTATGTCGAACCTGTATCAAACACAGTCCCTCAGAAAACTTTAAAGCCGATTTTTTTCTGTAAACTTATGAAAAACATTAAGAACAACTTATTGCTCGATACCGTTTAATCGTGTTCTACACACGTGTTTAACTACGGAACAGGAAGTAGCCTCTGCCATTTTCATACCGCATATTAACAGCGTGACAATCAGAGCACAACACTACAGAGATTGTGACTACAAACAAATTTTGAAATAAAAACTACATAGCTTAAGCGTGATTAAGAAACACGTTGACGGCTGTTAATTCATTAGAATATCTTAAAGTGTCAATTAGCGTAACTTAGTAATAATATGTCTAATACATATGTAGGACCTACTTTAAAGAGTGTAACAACACCAGTGTACGTGTGCTACGACTTTGGCCAATTATCGCTTTCGCGTTTGTTTGCTTCAGGTTTATTCTTATGATGAACAGAGGATAAGTAACTTTAAAGCGTACCGCGAGAGGATATAGACTCGGATCACAATTTAGTTATGATTTTAAGAGAGTCGCCCAAAAGAATCAATGTAAAAAGAAATAAGATACTGAAGTACTCAGGAATGATGAGATGCGTTTGGTCTTCTCAAGGGCTGTAGATAATAAGATGATGAACACTATAGCTGGCAGTTCAGCCAAAGAGGTATGAACTTCTCCAAAAAAAGTCACAGAAGTTGGACAGGCAAATATAGGTACAAGGAAGGTAAATGCAAAGAAACCTGGATTACAAAAAATTTACAAGTACAATCAATCGAAGAAACACGAATGTGCAGGGGAGGACAAGAATACGGCAATAACGTCAAGTACGAATGAAATAAACATGAAGTGACAGGAAAAATGCGAAGATATCGAAAAATAAATGATCGTCGAAATAACTGATTCAGCATAGTGAAAAGTCAAAATAACTTTCGGTAAAATTATCAACAAGGGCGTCAACATTAAGATTACACGTTGAACTCTACTGTTAAATGAAGAGGAGAGAACGGATAGGTGGATATAATACACTGAGCGCCTCTACGTGGGAAGGGCTTGTCTGATGACGTGATGGAAGAAGAAATGGCAGACTATACTGAAAATATAGGGAATGCAGTATTAGAATCATAGTCTAACAGTGCTTCGGGAGATTTGAAATCAAATAAGGCAGAAGGGACAGATAACAATCCTTTGGAATTCATAAAATCAATGGGGGAAGTGGCAGCCAAACGACTATTGAAACTGGTGTGTAGAATCTGAGACTGGAGATATGTCATCACATTTTCCAAAAGGTGTAATCCACACAATCCTGAAGATGGCATGGGCGGATAATTGCATTCTACTATGTAACATGGTGCAAGACATTGGAAATTCTGAGAAAAATAGAGGTAATATATAAGGAAAGAAGAGTAATACACAGTACGTACAAGAATCAGAAGGTACAATAAGAACGTAAAACAAAGAACGAAGTGCTCGGATCAAAAAGAGTGTAAGCGAGGGTTTGCAATCTTTCGCTCCAAAGAACCAATGAAGAAAATAAAATAATGGTTCAAGAGTGGGATTAAAAGTCAGGGTGAAATGATATCAATGACAGGATTCGCTGATGACATTGCTATCCTAAATGATTGAAAAGAAGAGTTGCTACTCAACTTGTATGGAATGAACTGTCTCGTGAGCACATCCTATGGACTGAGAATAGAGAGAAGGAAGACAAAAGGAATGACGTGTAGCTGAAACAAGAATAGCAGTAAGCTTAAAATCAAAATTCATCACGAAGTAGATGAAGTTCGGAAATTCTACTACCTTTGAAGCAAAATAACACGTGACGTAGAAGCAAGGAGGCAAGCAGGCTAGCAAAGTAAAAGAGGGATTTTCTGAACAAAAGAAGTCTACTGGTATCAAACATAGGCCTTAATTTCAGAAAGAAATTTCTGGGAATGTATGGAGCACAGCAATTGAATGGTTGTGAAGCATGGTCTGTGGGAAAGACAGTACAGAAGAGAAATCAAGTATCTGAGATGTGGTGCTATAAAAGAATGTTGAAAATTAGGTGGACTGATAAGTAATGAGGAGGTTCTCAGCAGAATCGTCGAAGAAAGAAACATATGGAAAACAGTGACAAGAGCTATGGTGAACACTGCAAGAAGAAAGGACAGGATGATAGAACGTGTGTTAAGAGATTAGGAAATATAATGGTACTCGACGGAGCTGTAGAGGATAGAAACTGTAGAAGACAGAGACTGGAATACATCCAACAAAAAACTGAAAACGTAAGGTACAAGTACTACTCTGAGATGAAGAGGTTAGAGCAGGAAATGATGTCGTCGCGAGCCACTTCACATCAGTCAGGAGTCTGATGACTCAAAAAAATCTGTATACATAAAAGGCAATGTCACGAATTACTTATCATCGCCAGTCGCAAATCGCTAAGGATGAAAATTTGAAATTCAGAGAGTGTGTTGATCGTATACTTTTGACATTATCTATGAAAGGACTGTTCAAAATTTCACTCCTAAGGGGATGAAATAAATGATGAAAAGCTTTTTGAAATTATGACGTTATTAAGGCAATTTATAAGTTAGAAATTTGTATTTGGTTCCCAGCCAGAACTAAAAAATATATTTTTCAACATATTTGGAAATTCAACTACTGAGGGGGTAAAAATAGGGTGAAAGGTTTTTGAAAATAAATCATTATTAAAGAACTACTAAAGCATTTTTAAGTCTACATCTATGAAAATTGGTGTTTGACTTCTCGGTTTGAAATTAAAAAGATAAGTTTTCAGTATTAATTCAAATACAACCCCCTAAGGGAGTGAAAAAGGGGATGACAAATTTTATGAAATTATTTCTTATGAAACTGATTTTAGAGCTCAATTTATGAAAAAAAATTATTTACCTTCTCTATTAGAAAAAAATACGTGTTTCATTGTTTTTGGAAATTCAGTCCCTTTGGAGTGAAATGGGGGATTAAGGTTTTTTCGGAAATATTTCATTAGGAACGCATTTTTGAAACTAGATCTATAAAATTGAATTTGACTTCTTAATTAGGAATAAAAAAATACTTGTTTCACTGTGTTTTTTTTAATTCAACCCGTAATGGTGTGAAAAAGGGGGTAAAAAATGTTTAAGAAAATACTCGCAATGTTAGAAAAATTTTAAAGCTAAATCTATGGAAATTGTTCACTTCTTGGCAAGTTATAGAGGAATATGTGTTATTAGATGAAAGTTTCTATGAAATATCACCACTAGAAGACGAAATGCATGATTAAAAGAAAGTTTGGACTGTAGCTCCATGATCACTTCTTCGATGGCCTTATTGAGCGAAAATTTTAGGTGTTGCAATTTGTGAACAACATAAAAATTATATTAAAGATAAACAAACAAAACAAAAATGTGGAGATCATACAATCTACATGAGCGAAGCAACGGGCGCTAAGGTAGTATATATATTCATTATGTAAATGCTGTACGGTAAATTTAATACTAATGTATCTATAACCGTAATCGCTGCTATACACAGAACGTAGGTACGTTTGAACATTTTATTTCGCTTGTTCCGATGTGATACATGTACCTTAGTGAACTTATAATTTCTGAGAACGCATCCTGTTACAGCGTGGTTACCGGTAAATACCACATTAATGAAATAAATGCTCAAAATGAAGTCCGTCAACCTCAATGCATTGGAAATACGTGTAACGACATTCCTCTCAACAGCAAGTAGTTTGCCTTCCGTAATGTTCGCACATGCATTGACAATGCGCTGACGCATGTTGTCTGACGTTGTCGGTGGATCACGACAGCAAATACCCTTCAACTTTCTCCACAGAAAGAAATCCGGGGACGTCAGATCCGTGCTTCGACGACCGATCCACCTGTCATGAAATATGCTATTCAATACCGCTTCAACAGCACGCAAGCTATGCGCCGGACATCCATCATGTTGGAAGTACAGCGCCATTCTGTCATGCAGTGAAACATCTTGTAGTAACGTCGGTAGAACATTACGTAGGAAATCAGCATACGTTGCACCATTTAGATTGCCATCGATAAAATGGGGCCAATTATCCTTCCTCCCATAATGCCGCACCATACATTAACCCGCCAAAGTCGCTGATGTTCCACTTATCGCAGCCATCGTGAATTTTCCGTTGCCCAATAGTGCATATTTTGCTGATTTACGTTACCGCTGTTGGTGAATGACGCTTCGTCGCTAAATAGAACGCGTGCAGAAAATGTCATCGTCTCGTAATTTCTCTTGTGTCCAGTGACAGAACTGTACACGACGTTCAAAGTCGTCGCCATGCAATTCCTTGTGCATAGAAGTATGGTACGGGTGCAAGCGATGTTGATGTAGCATTCTCAACACCGACGTTTCCGAGATTCCCGATTCTCCTGCAATTTGTCTGCTACTGATGTGCGGATTAGCCGCGACAACAGCTAAAACATCTACTTGGGCATCATGATTTGTTGCAGGTCGTGGTTGACGTTTCACATGTGGCTGAACATTCCCTGTTTCCTTAAATAACCTAACTATCCGGCGAACGACCGGACACTTGGATGATGTCGTCCAGAATACCGAGCAGCATACATAGCACACGCACGTTGGGCATTTTGATCACAATAGCCATACATCACACAAGGCGAAACAAGTGGTCCAACTAAAACATTCATATTTATTTACGTACTACACGAATATGTAATAAAATGGTAGTCCCTATTTAAAAAACGCAGTTGATATCCGTTTGACTTATGGCAGCGGCATCTAGCAGGCAAACCATAGCGGCATCTGGTTTCCCCCTTGAAGCCAGACACGTTTCGTTATTTGTGGTTTTTCCGTTTGATACTTATTTCGTGAGATATTTGGCCCGGTCACTATCAATGGACCACCCTCACTGGGTATGTCCCTGCGCGCACGTTCTCAGAAACCGAATATATAAAGCGTCATTTCACCACAGCGAGTGAGGCTCTCTCTCTCCCCACATATTGTCATATGTGGATACCCAAGTATGACATTCACAGGAACGACTCATAAGTCCCAGAGCTCCATTTTAGGTAATTAACTAATTAACTACCTGTTCCATACACGATATCCACGATAAACGTATGAACTGAACAAACATACAACATATTTTAAAAAAAAAGTATTGGTATGGTTATTTTCTGGCCATTTGCGGATTTTTCGTGTTTAAGTGTCTAATTATCTCTATAATACAGATGTAGTTTTTAATCAGAAACTACTTTAAACTACTTTCGAACCCACGTCTGCTTCCTGTCAGACGATTGATTTTCGTGGGGAAATTATCAAAGGAGTTTTACAGCTGCATATTTCATTCCTTTCTGTGCCAACGTTAGGTTCATTAAAAGGTAAAGTGGATCGTTTTTGCTTCTACTGTTGTACTTGTGAATATCTCTGTCACTCTCTCGACTGTTGGTACCAAACTTCATAACTGAAGACAAGCACTATGAGGCATGGTCAACATTCCGAGGTGTCTAAATTGATGCCTGCAAGTTGTAAGTATGTATGCCCCACCCAATATTCTAATTAGTTTCTTTTGCATACAGTTTCCACAAGTGAAGAGTTTCCCTGAATATTATCTTGTAAGATATCCGTGGATGAAAATATACAAAATATGTTAACTTTCTGACATTTGCATCCCCAAAGTTGGCAATTATCGTTTAGGAAATAGTAGCCGAACCTAAACTTTTTTTCCATAGTTGAAAGCTAGTCGGATTGTTAAAACACAGTCAGTAACTTTAACAAAAACACCATTTACCATTTTCTCATCGGATGCTTATTTGTTTGGCTTCACGGTATTGCTTGTTCGTCCGCAGATAGGATTAACTCCGCCTCCTGATTCAAATAAAGTAGTACATCATTAACGTAAAGCAAGATCAGTAGTGGTCCAATAAATGTTCCTTGTAGGTCTATCATTGTCATTTTTCGTCGTACAGGTAAGAAGAAAACAGATTTGTTTCTTAATTATATACAATAAAAATCATACGTTTAATTGTTTCACCTGCACGTATCCGCTCACACATTATCACAAACTTCTCACACACTGTCATTTCTTGACGTCACTTCAACATTTTTATGGGATCTGGACTACAGCGCAGGAGTCAAAACAAATTAGCAACAACATAGATTATCTTGCTATAAAACATAGTCAGCCATAACACGTATTTTCGAACAAAGAGACACAAAAACGATATGATGGAAGGAGGAGCGCGACACGGCCATAATCAGTATTCAGGATGGCGGCCCCGCGCTGAGATAAGAGCCTCGGCACGTCGTAGTGTATTATCAAACAGGCTGTTAATGTCTCGCTGAGTCAGGGCATTCCAAGCAGCGTCTGGGCCCAATGTGTAGTTGCACAGGCATGCGGATGAACCTCACAAGCGGCTCAACGAACTGTGAAATTCCAGACAACTGCCACGCTTGATCTGTCGGTTAACTGGGTAGGCCACGAATGGTTATTACACGCTCATGAATATAGTCCTATACGAATACAGCACAACAAGCGTAGCATATTATTACTCTGAAAAGAGCACCTGGAGGCACGGGTAGTTTGTACTAAAATGCTGAGAAAATACTGCTGAAATTTTGACGGTGGATTTCTGACTCAAACTAGCTCTTCACTAAAACAAAGTCTTCTGGTGGGGATAGATCGTTTGCATTCAAAGTCCCAATTGTTTCTTAAAGCTTCCTTGATGTCATTTTCTTTGCATCAGAATTGTGTTTTGCAACACTGAAATTTGTTCTCAACAGTGTACTTCTGATCATTTCGGAATCAACAGTGTATGGAACACAATGATTCCTCATTTTTAGCCGACCGCGGTAGCCGAGCGGTTCTAGGCGCTTCAGTGCGGAACCACGCGGCTGCGAATCCTGCCTCGGGCATGGATGAGTGTGATGTCTTCAGGATAGTTAGGTTTAAGTAGTTCTAAGCCTAGGAGACTGATGACCTCAGATGCTAAGTCTCATAGTGCTTAGAGCCATTTGAACCTCATTTTTAACTCAGCCGGATGTAAGAGTACTGGATGTGAATATACTAGGTGTATATGTGTTTTTAGTGGTTCCAGATTCTTGTTAAGAAACGCTTTTTCTTTACTCTCTTGTTCCACTTCTTATCTCGGAGTATCACTTGCACCCTGCGTCCTCAATTATTTGTTGGATGTATTCCATACTCTTGTCTTCCCCTACAGTTTTTTATCCTCTACAGCTCCGTCTAGTCCGCCTCTGGTAGCTGAGTGGTCAGCGCGACGGAATGTCATACCTAACGGCCCGCGTTCAATTCCCGGCTGGGTCGGAGATATTCTCCGCTCAAGGACTGGGTGTTGTGTTGTCCTTATCATCATCATCTTTTCATCCCCATTGACCCGCAAGTCGCCGAAGTGGCGTCAACTCGAAAGACTTGCACCAGGCGAACGGTCTACCCGATGGGAGGCCCGAGCCACACGGTAAAAAAAGCTCCTTCTAGTACCATGGAAGTCAGTCACTCGTGTCTTAACACACGTTTAATAATCCTGCCCCTTCTTCTTGTCTCTATCATCTTACCTGTGTTCCTGTTTTTGCCAGTTCTATGTAGAATCTCCTCATTCCTCCCCTCAGTTCACGTAATTTTCAAAATCCTTCTGTAGAACTAAATCTCAGACGCTTTGGTTTCCTTCTGTTTCGGTATTCCCACAGTCCGTTATTCACTGCCGTACTCCAAACCTACATTCTCAAGAATTTCTTCCTCACATTAAGGCCTACGTTTGATATTGGCAGACTTCTCTTGGTCACGAATGCCTTCTTTGTCTGTGCTAGTCTGCTTTTAATGTCTTCACTGCTTCGCCCCTCATATGTTGTTTTGCTTCCGAAGAATCAACTTTCGTTAACTTCATCTTCTTCGTATTCACCGAATTTGATGTAAGTTTATCACTAATCTCACTACAAGTACTGAAATATCATTGCAAACAGCTCCATAACAAAAGAAAGCTGTGTATAAGATAAACCACTGTGCGTATTAGTTGCAAGAGAGGCACAACGAAATTATCTTCATGCAGGTAAAAGACACTGCGCCGTCTGCAACTCGTGGTCTGTTGGTTAGCGTTGTTGCCTCCTGATCCTGAGGTCCGGGGTTTGATTCACGGCCGACTCAGAGATTTTATTCGTTCGGAGACTGGAAGTTTGTGTTGTCCTCCTCATTTCCTCTCACATTCATCGACGTGCTATTTGCCGAAGTGGCTCAAATGGTTCAAATGGCTCTGAGCACTATGGGACTTAACATCTGTGGTCATCAGTCCCCTAGAACTTAGAACTACTTAAGCCTAACTAACCTAAGGACATCACACACATCCATGCCCGAGGCAGGATTCGAACCTGCAACTGTAGCGGTCGCGCGGTTCCAGACTGAAGCGCCTAGAACCGCTCGGCCCCAGCGGCCGGCAGCCGAAGTGGCGCCAAGTAGAAAGACTTGTACTAGGCGGCCAAACTACACCCGTCGGGATCTCCTGGCCAATTATGCCGTACCACTTTTCCACTTCACCATTGCGCCCTTCATAGGAAAGAAGTGGCTTGCAAATTAGCGAAATAAGCGATTACTATGAACAGCCGAGAGTGGGAAAAGATCCTCGGCTACGATCTCGTTTCCAATCCAAGGAAGAGTTAAGAAACAAGTTGAACTGTGATTGCACAACGTCTAACACTACCAGCGGACATCGCTTTTGTCAAGGAAAGTGCAGGTTGAACCTGAACTCCATAGATACAATTTCAGAGGTTTTTCAGCAGTTTTTACTGAATATTTTAGTACGAACGATACGTGTCTCCGGTGGCTCGTTTCAGAGTAGTAATGTATTTATATAAGGGGTGACCAATAAGTTTCCTTTTGAGGGCACTCCTTCAGTGTATATGCAACATAGCAACGTAAGCGCCAACATGTAGCCAAAGGAATAGTGTGGCAGTAGTGTCTTTCCGACGTCCGTAAGGTAAATGAATACAGTTTCCCCAAGTTGTCTCAAATATTATCTCGTAAGATATCGGTGGATGAAAATATACAAAATATGTTAACTTTCTAACATTTATATCCCCAAAACCGGCAATTATTGGCTAAAGCAGTCGAACCTGAACATTTTTTTGATACCGACGTACTTTTATTTTCATTTTTTTTCTAAGCCTCCGAAGGACAAACACCGGTAGACACCCACTGCGGAGAAGAATGTGTACGGTGCAGCTCGTTGTCGTAAACCACCGCTGTGGTATAATGTGCCTTATTCCGTGCTTGTCTAGGCTCGACACAAGACGCCGGTCGGTCTGAGAGGCCAGCAGAAGTTAGGGCAACTCAAGTGGGAGGCACTCGTGCACCCGCCCTATAGTCCTGACTTCTCCCCGTGCGATTATCACCCCATCGGATCCTTAAAAATAGGCCTTCAAGGGCGGACGATCCCTGTCGGACGAGAATGTGCAGCAGGCAGTCGCGGACATCTTCACGCAGCATATACATCTATATCTACATGGATACTCTGCAAATCACATTTAAGTGCCTGGCAGAGGGTTCATCGAACCACCTTCACAATTCTCTATTATTTCAATCTCGTACAGCGCGCCGAAAGAATGAACACCTATATGTTTCCGCACCCGCTCTGATTTCCCTTATTTTATCGTGGTGATCGTTCCTCCCTATGTAGGTCGGTGCCAACAAAATATTTTCTCATTCGGAGGAGAAAGTTGGTGATTGGAATTTTGTGAGAAGATTCCGTCGCAACGAAAAACGCCTTTCTTTTTAATGATGTCCAAACCAAATCCTGTATCATTTCTGTGACACTCTCTCCCATATTTCGCGATAATACAAAACGTGCTGCATTTCTTTGAACTTTTTCGATGTACTCCGTCAGTCCTATCTGGTAAGGCTCCCACACAGCGAAGGCCCGCATCTCGTGGTCGTGCGGTAGCGTTCTCGCTTCCCACGCCCGGGTCCCCGGGTTCGATTCCCGGCGGGGTCAGGGATTTTCTCTGCCTCGTGATGGCTGGGTGTTGTCTGATGTCCTTAGATTAGTTATGTTTAAGTAGTTCTAAGTTCTAGGGGACTGATGACCATAGATGTTAAGTCCCATAGTGCTCAGAGCCTCAGCCCACACCGCGCGACAACATTCTAAAAGAGGATGGACAAGCGTATTGTAGGCAGTCTCATTAGTAGACCTGTTACATTTTCTAAGTGTCCTGCCAATAAAACGCAGTCTTTGGCTAGCCTTCCCCACAACATTTTCTATGTGTTCCTTCCAATTTAAGTTGTTCGTAATTGTAATACCTAGGTATTTAGTTGAATTTACGGCTTTTAGATTAGACTGATTTATCGTGTAAGCGAAGTTTAACGAGTTCCTTTTAGTATTCATGTGGATGGCCTCACACTTTTCGTTATTCAGGGTCAACTGCCACTTTTCGCACCATTCAGATTTTTTTTTCTAAATCGTTTTGCAGTTTGTTTTCATCTTCTGACGACTTTATTAGTCGATAAACGACAGCGTCATCTGCAAACAACAGAGGACGTCTGCTCAGATTGTCTCCCAAATCTTTTATATAGATAAGGAACAGCAATGGGTCTATAACACTACCTTGGGGAACTCCAGAAATCACATCTGTTTTACACGATGACTTTCCGTCAATTACTACGAACTGAGGCCTCTCTGACAGGAAATCACAAATCCAGTCACATAACTGAGACGATATTCCATAAGCACGCAATTTCAATACGAGCCGCTTGTGCGGTATTGTGTCAAAAGCCTTCCGGAAATCCATAAATACGGAATCGATCCGAAATCCCCTGTCAATAGCACTCAACACTTCATGTGAGTAAAGAGCTAGTTGTGTTTAACAGGAACGATGTTTTCTAAACCCATGTTGACTGTGTGTCAGTTTTACCAAACGGGTAACTTCAGCCTGGCGCGTCGGTGTGATGGCTGTCTCAGTACTCACGACGATTATGCCTGATTGGCCTATCGATTCTGGATTTAAAGGGCCTCGAACGTTTTGATCGGCCCTTACTGGTGACAAGGTTTTCTTCACAAGAAATCTGGTTAGTGATTCAAGGGCATGTTACTGCAAATTCAGATATGTAGTCAGAATTTTGCCATCAGGCATATTTTTTGTGACAGCTACTTTTTACAATTTGTTTTTAGCATTCTCTTTGACCTGACGTAGAAACCTCTACCTGACATGTAGCGGTTTAATTCCCGTTGTATTTAAGGATATCATATGTAATATCATGGTGAAGCACCAAATGACAAGACTGTGGGGGTTCATTCATATTTTGACATGAGCAGACATGTTAATCTGGCATTATGGTGTGTCATTATTGAGCGTATTAGCACGAGTATCACCAGTAAAATATTTTCTTCCTTTCTGTTGTCCGGCATTTCCCTAAATCGTTCCAGGCAAATGCTGGGATGGTTCCTTCGAAAGGGCATGGCCGACTTCCTTCCCCGTCCTTCCCTAATCCGATGACACCGATGACCTCGCTGTCTGGTTCTCTCCCCCAAAACAACCCAACCCAACCGCTCCTTTCTGTGTAGTATTTAGTATTTGCTGTGTTCTAGTGTTTCGTTGTTTCATCAAGCCAAGAAAGTGTGTAAATAATGCAGATATAAAATATATTTTATATTGTTTGATACCCCAGTTTGTTTCTATGAATGTTCCTTAACAGCGAAAAGCCTATAATATGCCATCGTTCTAATACGGAAGGCTCTGGTTTCGCGTAGGCACATATGTGCAGATGCTAAAGTACTGCCATGTGGTTGCCGTTGTTGCTACATGTACATCTAAATCTACATGGTTACTCTGCAATTCACACTTAAATGCCTGGCAGAGGGTTCATCGAACCATTTCATACTACTTCTCTACCATTCCACTCTCGAATGGCGCGTGGGAAAAAAAAAAACACCTACGTTCGAGCTCTGATTTCTCTTATTTTATTATGATGATCATTTATCCCTACATACGTGGGTGTCAACAAAATATTTTCGAATTCGGAAGAGAAAGTTGGCGATTGAAATTTCGTAAATAGATCTCACCGCATATAAAACCGCCTTTGTTTCAGTGACTGCCACCCCAACTCGCTTATCATATCAGTGACACACTTACCCCTATTCCGCGATAACACGAAACGAACTGCCCTTCTTTGCACTTTTTCGATGCCCTCCGTCAATCCTACCGGGTACGGATCCCACACCGAGCAGCAATATTCCAGCAGATGACGGACAAATGTAATGAAGTCTGTCTCTTTGGTGGGTTTGTCGCATCTTCTGCCAACAAAGCGCAGTCTTTGTTTCGCCTTCCCCAAAATACACTCCTGGAAATGGAAAAAAGAACACATTGACACCGGTGTGTCAGACCCACCATTATTGCTCCGGACACTGCGAGATGGCTGTACAAGCAATGATCACACGCACGACACAGCGGACACACCAGGAACCACGGTGTTGGCCGTCGAAAGGCGCTAGCTGCGCAGCATTTGTGCACCGCCGCCGTCAGTGTCAGCCAGTTTGCAGTGGCATACGGAGCTCCATCGCAGTCTTTAACACTGGTAGCATGCCGCGACAGCGTGGACGTGAACCGTATGTGCAGTTGACGGACTTTGAGCGAGGGCGTATAGTGGGCATGCGGGAGGCCGGGTGGACGTACCGCCGAATTGCTCAACACGTGGGGCGTGAGGTCTCCACAGTACATCGATGTTGTCGCCAGTGGTCGGCGGAAGGTGCACGTGCCCGTCGACCTGGGACCGGACCGTAGCGAGGCACGGATGCACGCCAAGACCGTAGGATCCTACGCAGTGCCGTAGGGGACCGCACCGCCACTTCCCAGCAAATTAGGGACACTGTTGCTCCTGAGGTATCGGTGAGGACCATTCGCAACCGTCTCCATGAAGCTGGGCTACGGTTCCGCACACCGTTAGGCCGTCTTCCGCTCACGCCCCAACATCGTGCAGCCCGCCTCCAGTGGTGTCGCGGCAGGCGTGAATGGAGGGACGAATGGAGACGTGTCGTCTTCAGCGATGAGAGTCGCTTCTGCCTTGGTGCTAATGATGGTCGTATGCGTGTTTGGCGCCGTGCAGGTGAGCGCCACAATCAGGACTGCATACGACCGAGGTACACAGGGCCAACACCCGGCATCATGGTGTGGGGAGCGATCTCCTACACTGGCCGTACACCTCTGGTGATCGTCGAGGGGACACTGAATAGTGCACGGTACATCCAAACCGTCATCGAACCCATCGTTCTACCATTCCTAGACCGGCAAGGGAACTTGCTGTTCCAACAGGACAATGCACGTCCGCATGTATTCCGTGCCACCCAACGTGCTCTAGAAGGTGTAAGTCAACTACCCTGGCCAGCAAGATCTCCGGATCTGTCCCCCATTGAGCATGTTTGGGACTGGATGAAGCGTCGTCTCACGCGGTCTGCACGTCCAGCACGAACGCTGGTCCAACTGAGGCGCCAGGTGGAAATGGCATGGCAAGCCGTTCCACAGGACTACATCCAGCATCCCTACGATCGTCTCCATGGGAGAATAGCAGCCTGCATTGCTGCGAAAGGTGGATATACACTGTACTAGTGCCGACATTGTGCATGCTCTGTTGCCTGTGTCTATGTGCCTGTGGTTCTGTCAGTGTGATCATGTGATGTATCTGACCCCAGGAATGTGTCAATAAAGTTTCCCCTTCCTGGGACAATGAATTCACGGTGTTCTTATTTCAGTTTCCAGGAGTGTATTATCTATGTGGTCTTTCCAATTTAAGTTGCTCGTAATTGTAATTCCAAGGCATTTAGTCGAATTGACAGTCCTTAGATTTGTGCGATATACCGTAAACCGAAAATTTATCGGATATCTTTTAGTACCCATGTGGATGACCTCGCACTTTTCTTTGTTTAGTGCCAATTGCCACTTTTCGCACCATACGGATATTCTCTCTAGATCATTTCGTAATTGGAATTGATCGTCTGATGATTTTACTAGACGATAAATTACAGCGTAATCTGCAAAAAATCTAAGGGGGCTGCTCAGATTATCACCTTGATAATTTATGTAAATCAGGAACAGCAGAGGGCCTATGACACTACCTTGCGGAACGTCAGATATCACTTCTGATCTACTCGATGATTTACCGTCTATCACTACGAACTGTGACCTCTATGAGAGGAAATGACGAATCCAGTCACTCAACTGAAACGATATTCCATATGTACGCAATTTGATTAATAGTCACTTGTGAGGAACGGTGTCAAAAGCCTTCTGGAAATCTAGGAATATGGAACCGATCTGAGATCCCTTGCCGACAGAACTCATTACTTCATGAAAATAAAGAGCTAGCTGTGTTGCACAAGAACGATATTTTCTGAATCCGTGTTGGTTATCTATCAATAAGTCATTTTCTTCAGGGTGATACATATTATTCGAGTACAGTATATGCTCCAAAATACTACTGCAAACAGGTCAGTGATATGGGTATGTAATTCAATGGGTTACTCCTATTTCCTTTCTTGAATATTGGTGTGACCTGTGCTACTTTCCAGTCTTTAGGAGCAGACCTTTCGTCAAGTGAGCGGTTGTATATGATTGCTAAGAAAGGCGCTATTGTGTTTGCATACTATGAAAGGAACCTGATGGGTATACCATCTGGACCGGAAAACTTGCCTTTCTTAAGTGATTTGAGTTGTTTCGGAACACCTAAGATATCTACTTTTATGTCACTCATACAAAAAGCTATTCTGGTTTCGAATTCTTGAATATTGGAGTAGTCCAGAATAGATGTACAAGAAATGGATTCGCAGTTGCTAATATGGACAACCAGCAGCTGTAGAATGGAATGACGACAGTAGAAATTTGTACCAGATGCGGATTCGAACCTGGATTTTCCGCTTATCGCGATCGTTCGCCTTACCATTTGGCTATCTGTTCAGGACTCACGGCGACACCCAAACTTCTATATGTCGTCAACCATTTGTCGACAACGTGTATTCGTACATTCAGTATGTATATTCCTATACATGAGAGGCATGTTCCCTGAATGTGGCTTGCCCGGTGTCGGTGGATAAGTATTATATTGCAGTGCCTGTGTTATACCGAATTACGATGCAAAGTTCCTTTGTACATGCATGTCCGAAGGAACATTTCATCGTAATTCGGAATAACACAGGCACTGCAATATATCATAGATTAGAATTTAACGTCCAGTCGGCAACGAGTTCATTAGGGACGAATTAGAAGCTTGGATTAGGGAAGGATAGGAGAAGGAAATCGACCCCGCCCTTTCACAGGAACCGTCCCGGCACTTGCCTTAAGCGATTTAGGGAAATGACCGAAAAACTAAATTAGGATGACCTGACGCAGGTTTGCACTGTCTTCCTCCCAAATGTGGGTGCAGTGTTCTAACCACTGCGATACCACGCTCTGTAATATCTCGTAGTTCCAAATAGCGTTACTATGCATCTCTTCCACTACATGCACGAGGTTGTAATTATGTAATAGGCGTATTTAAACTGTTTTAGCATGTAATTATCTGAACTGTTTCTTATTTAAATTGTTTTGTTAATTAAATTGCATTGTGTATTATTGAGAAAGAGCGGGAAACCGCGCATAGATACATTTTGAGAAAGAGCGGGAAACAGCGCGCAGTAATACATCTGTAATGGTAGCAGGGATTGTCTGCACCAAAAACCATTGTTGGCGGCGAGACCGCACTTTTGTAGCATTGAGCGTTGGAAGCGAGCAGTTGCGAGTAAGATGTGAGACGAGGCAGTCGTAGCTAGCGAGACATGAGAGGAGGTCGCTGTAAGCGAGGTATGAATTAACACTTTGAAAGAAGCGGTGTGCTCGCCAGCCACTCGCTATATGTAGCGCAATGCTAGTTTTTAAGAATTTTTGTAAAGAACTATGCCCCTTGTAATTGTTTGTCAAGATCGTTCTCAGAATATAGTTATGTAATTTTGATGGAAAATTAGGTATGTAGCGCAACGCTACTTTTTAAGAATTTTTGTAAAGAACTATACCCCTTGTAATTGTTTGTCAAGATCGTTCTCAGAATATAGTTAACTTCTACCAGATTAAATGCATTAAGAATTTTCTATCCCAAAATCATTCACGTAAATGCTTTACGGAATTTATTGTTATCTTAAAAGAAAAGTCTAAACTGAGCTTCAGCTTTTATCAAATCTAAATTAACTTCAACTTAAAGAATTCCAGTCACAAAGTATTATGAAACTCCACCAGCAGCTTATAATTATGTTAAAGAGAAGTAAGTATATTCATTCCACAGTTTGCTGTAGCAGTCAGATGGCGATCCAGTATAAATAATTAAAGGTAAGAATCAGTCTTAATAATTTCAGGTAACGACTGAGGGCCACGGCGACAACACATTTTATGTTTCGTCGTAATAATCAGCAGGTAGTCTTGACAGAGCAGCAGTTAAAAGATTTTAAGAGACGCAGCGTTCAGTCAGCAAGCAAACGTTCATCCAATATTAGACGGGAAGGTTTCACTTGGCGATATCCATTCAGTACGACATTTTAGTGAATCTACTGTGGATATGAATATACTGACTTTGATAATAGTGTGTATAAGTTACTGTTAAGTGGCGCAACGCATATACTAAAGTGTGTAACTTTTATTCACAGGTCATCGGCAATTCTGTTTGCTTTATTGATTCGGCGTGGAAAAGTGTTTGTTCAGTGTTGAATCCGCTTTGAACAGTGATATATTTTGTTGCGTGTGATGATTATAGACAATGTCCCGCAGAATAATTACTCGTTCTCAAACTGATAAAACTTTTTGTTGCGTGTGATGATTATAGACAATGTCACGCAGAATAATTACTCGTTCTCAAACTGATAAAACTGTACAAAATACTGACGAGAGATTCTTTTCTGGAATAGGCAGTAATAATACGTGTGAAAACCCTGATTCTGAAACGTTAGGTGAACAGACATTTAATAACTGTAACAATATGGAAGCGTTTAACGAACAAGTAACTTCAGAAATGCCCACAGACAATGAAACGGTAGTGCAAAATAATTTGGCATTAAATGCAACAGACGGTACACAGTCACAAATTCCGCATAGTAGACATAACAGTTTCAGTAACGAAACCACTACAATGCAGTCAGACAGAGAGACTCCATTAAGCACTGATTTAGATTCAAACGGTACACAGCTACACAACCTGCGTAGCAGATCCAACAGTTCTCATGACCAAAATTCCGAAATTACGGAAAACGTGACGCAGTCACAATCATCTGAGGATGTTCAAATGAACACAGATCTACAGCCCTTAACAACGAATACAAATACACACAGAAGTCAATCCGAAACGGATCCAATAATGGCATTTTTGCTACAAATGAGACAAGACATGAATCAAAACTTTAACAGAGGGTCACAAGAATTAGAAAAAAGGTCACAAGATCTAAAAAACGAAATTAAGGCAGAACACGCACACACAGATCAGAAATTAGACAACATGTACCAAAATCTAAAACACGAAATCAAAGTAGAAATTCAAACAGTCTCTGAAAAATGTTCACAATCAACACAAGAATTACGCGACAAAATTCAAGAAATATCCGATAACCAAGCAACATTTGCAGTTAGTATACGGGAAACAATGACAGAAAACTTTGCTAAACAAAACGCTCAGATTGATGAACGTTTTAACAATCACACAGAAAACTGTTTGATACGTCACCGTAAACTGGTGCGATCGCAGGATAAAGAACGAAAAGAATTACTACAAACAATCACTAAACAGCTTCAGGACGACAAAAAGAAAGTGTTTGCCCAGGGCAAAACATATGTAGACAATCACATACAGTCGATCTCGGAAGAAATCGAAACGGTCAAAGAAACAAATAATCAAATACAAGACAGGCTTACAGAAATCCAAACACAGACAATCGATGTGAAAACTTCTACAGACACTGAAATCCAGAATGCTAAAGATAAATTAACAGAGGACGTTCAGACACTAACTGACAAAATAGAACACATAGAAATTAACCATGACACAGAAAATTTAAAGGCAGATTTTAAGAAAGTCACCAAAAGCAACCGTAAATTACGAAACGAACTGACAGAAAAGATCAATGAACTCACTACAAGAATAGATCTTTTAGATACTAACAATGACGAGAGATCAGACGACACTGCACCAGTCCCAGTGCAACAGAACTCTAATAGTAATAACACGCCATTGACAAATATACAACAAACTATCACAGATCTAAAATCGCGTAATGATTCATTGCATCAGCAAATAAATTCTCTACAGCAAGAGATAGCGGACGCACAAGAAACCGCCGCACATAATCATTTTCAACAGAACACACACCGTTACGAAATGCCTCAGATCCATAATACATATAATGTTGGTAGACTTCAGAGAGTAAGAGATTTTACCCAGGAAGAAAGACACCCGAATCCATATTCAAGACAATACGACAACACTTACACACACAGACATGACAGTTTTGATCACAAACATTTTCTTTCAGTTAGAAAGTTTAAAACATTTAAAAACGACAGGGCGCAAATACATCCGTTGGATTTTATCCAACAGTTCAGGGGAGCACTTCCACCATCATGGCCAGTACAACATAAGTTAGAATTTATTGTCAGTTTTCTTGAAAGAGAACCAGCACGACGAATGCGACCAATTGCTAGACAATGTTTTTCCGTAGAAGCATTTGAGGAAGCATTTTTATCAGCATATTGGTCTGACACTACACAAAACAGCATCAAAGATCGGCTACTTAGTTTGCCAAACTTTGAAAATTCTACCTTTCCAACAATCACACAATTTTTCGAGTACATGGTGGAACAGAACCAGTACCTCAACGAGCCATACAGTCAATCGGCATTAATACAGCTTTGCATTTCAAAACTGCCCAGAGCTTTGAAAGTGTCATTACTGACAGGGCAACAAAAGGACAATGTATCCGCTTTTAGAGACATCTTACAACTATTAGAAGCACACCAGGCAGACTACGCATTTGTTAACAAAAATTTTTCACGACAGAACGGAAAACAAACAAACTCAGCTACTTTTGAACAAACACGATTTGGTAATAACAATCCGAGTAAACGCTTTCGCAGCGAAAATGACAACGAAAACAGGAGTAATGAAAAACATTATACTGACACGGTAAATTTATATTCAGGACAGCAACAGAATCCGAGACTTAACACGCAACCGAATAGGTCAAATTTCCATATGAATCATCGCTCAGATAATGCGACCGGGGAAGGCCATTACGCGGGTCGACCGCAAAATGAACAAAAACAAACGTTTCTACGGGGTGCAGGTGGGCTGCCGTACAGTCACAGTTATAACGACAGGAGAAAAGAAAACGAACACAGACCGCCGAGGACGTTCCACAATGACAATTTTAACGGAAACTACAACAGGGCCCAACAGCTGCGTTACCGTATGAATGTACCAGACACCAGATTTCATCCACCAGACACTGCTAATAATCAAAACGGCAGAACTGTACAGTTGATAGAACACATACCAAACTCCCAAGCTGAAAATCACATATCGGAAGAATTATGACTAGAGAAAACCTGCAATGAATCTCTTAATGTCGATACTATGAAATCACACAGAGAAAACATAACGACCGAAAATGCCATTACATTTGACGACGTGAGAGACACATTGTTACAGGAAAAACCAATCCTACAGAAAACAATATATCACCCAATAATTGAGATAAATTTACAGTCGCACAATATTTTAGCGATAATTGATTCAGGTTCACCTATTTGAGTAATTAACGAAGACACATTTAACAGATGCAATAGCAATAATGATTACCCAGTATTTCCTTTAAACAGAACGAAGGTCAAGGGAGCTTTTGCAGGAAAAGGCATTGAAGTTAAAAGACAGACACAATTAACATTTGTTTTTGCAGGGGAAACGTTCCACAGTGATTGTTGGATAGTTCCGAATTTAACAACAGACATGATATTAGGAATAAATTTTCTTGTTCAGTACGATGCGAAGATTGACTTCAAATCGTCATACCTCACACTACAAAAGGAAAACAGGGAAGTGATCGTAAGATTTCAAAACACAGTATCCTCCGAAGAACAAAATATGCACAGGATCGAGATTATTACTGATTCTCAAGATAACGATTGTTATATCGCACTATACACGAACACACTTAATAATGACTTGGTAGAGGAACAGGAGTACAATATGTTCGAGACAATTACACGCAAGGTAGACAATAGTGTAGCAAAATGCGACGCAGAACGCACAGAACTTGAAAATATTCTGGTACAACACAAAGCAGTTTTTGCCAATGTTCCAGGAACAATGACAGGATTTATGTACGAATTTCAGGTGAAACCACACGAGACTTTCAAAGCAAAGCATTATCCAATCCCACACATACACACAGAAGCAGTTAAGAAAGAATTACGAGCAATGATCGATCAAGGAATAATAGAACCAGCAGCCAGCCAATATATAAATCCACTACACATTGTTGAAAAGAAGGATGGATCACTACGTTTAGTTTTAGATTCACGTCAAGTTAATAAAATAATCATTACAGAAACCGACCGACCACAGACGTTAGAAGAGTTGCTGCAAAAATTTCATGGCACCTCCATTTATACTACACTCGACCTCAAATCAGGGTTTTGGCAAATCCAACTACACCCAAATTGCCGAAAATATACGGCATTCCTTTGCTTTGGGGAATGCTATCAATTTTGTAAACTTCCGTTTGGACTAACGATTTCGTCTGCCGCCTTTATACGAGGCATGAATACTATTCTACCACAAGATCTGAAAAACAAAATTACTACATATGTCGATGACATTTTAATTGCAGCAGAAAACTGGGAACAACACAATCATATTCTTCAACAATTACTGAATACATTCGAGCAGAATGGTATAACTATAAACTTGCGTAAATCTGAATTTGGTAAAGCGTCAATAAAATTTCTAGGGCACATTATCTCACAAACAGGTATCGCACCAGACCCTGACAAATTGCAAGCACTGAAAGACATCGACGTGCCAACAAACAAAAAGGAACTTCGGAGCTTTTTAGGTCTTATCAATTATTTTAGAAAATTTATCCACTACAAAGCATTAGACACGCCCTTGCTATACCAGCTTACAAGTAAAAACACACTTTGGTCATGGAATGAAGACGTTGAAGCTGAATTCGAGAACTTGAAAGAAGCATTATTAAAAGCACCTTTGTTATCACACCCTGACCCAACACAAAACTTTTCCGTTGCAACAGATAGTTCAACCACAGCACTAGGAGTACATATTTTCCAAGAAATAAAGGAAGAAGATAAGACAGTCGTGAAACACATTGCTTTTGCAAGCAGGATACTTTCTCCAGCAGAGCGCAATTATTCTGTAACAGAATTAGAGACACTATGTGTAATTTACGCTTTTAAGCGATTCCGTCATTTTCTATATGGCCGACATACAACAATATATACCGATCACCGAGCAATCCAGTTTTATTGTCAGCAAAACTTACGCACGATAGATTAAGCCGCTGGAAATTATACTTACAAGAGTTTGATTTTACCATTATACACATTCCAGGCACGCAGAATACTGTTGCCGACGCATTGTCGAGGTCCATTCACAATAAACGCATGGAGAAAGAAAATACCTTTTGCTACAACAACCATAGTATTATGTATATTAAACAAGTAGCTTTCGAAAACTTTATATCAGCAGCATTACAGGATATAGAGAGAACAGCAGAAAGATGAAACACTGAAAGAGATTGTAACGCTTTTGAAAGACAGAAGTAACGCTAAAGTCAGACTTCATTACACTGTACATCAAAATATACTCTTTATTCGATCATACCGAGACGGTAATAATTGGCTTTTATGCATTCCGGAAGGGATCGTAAATAAACTGATATGGTATACACATCTAAGTTATGGACACTACGGAGCGAGGAAATGCTTTCTGATTCTGCGACAAAATTGCCACTTTAATAACATGGAAAAACACATAAGAAAAGTAATAGCATCATGCAAGATATGTCAAAAAGCTAAATCATCAACAGTGTCACACATTCCACCATTGTATCCCATCATACCGGTTAAGTTAAGACACATGGCAGCAGTGGATCTTTTCGGTCCAATCCCCAGAACAAATAATGGTTATAGTTATATTTTTGTAGCTGTAGAACTAACATCCAAATTTGTAACATTTTCTCCACTAAGGAAAGCAACAGCAAGAACAGTATCAAGAGCGTTTGTAAGAGATTTTCTATCAGTAGTAGGACGTGTACAGAAGGTTATTTCGGATAACGGTCCGCAGTTTAGGTCAGACGTATGGAAGAAAATGTTAGAAAGTAAGAACATAACACCTATTTACATATCAAGATATCACAGTTCTTCCAACCCATCAGAAAGAATAATGAAAGAGATCGGGAAGTTATGCAGAATTTATTGTCATAAAAGACATACAACATGGGATAAATATATTTTACAGTTTCAAGAAGTGATAAATGCAATACCCAATGAATCTACGATGCTATCACCAACCGTAATACTGACAAATAAAGACCCACCGAACAAAATTACCGAACTAATTACTTTTCCTAAGACGCGTAGGCTTCGACATTGTGAAATAATAGACACAGCATTAGCAAACACTAAAAGAGCTGCAGATCGGCGGAAGAAACAACAGAAGCAGGTAAGTCGACTACAGAAGTACGAGATTGGCGACAAAGTACTGATTCGCACTCATTTTCTTTCCAACAAAGGTAAGCACAGATGCCGTAAATTCGAACTTCTGTATGCAGGCCCTTACAGAGTTCGTAATATTCCACACGCTAATGTAGTGCATGTGGAAACGCTACGTAAGAAGAAATCATTAGGGAATCATCATGTATCCAACGTGAAACATTTCTTGACTTAAATTTTTGCATTTCAGCTGACGAAAGGACGGCGTGACAAGTAAGTATGCAACAATGGTAGTTTCAGCGCGCTTCAGTAACAAACAAAGCCGCGACACGCAGCGGGCCGCTAATATTTCACCGTACCTTAAAGAACACAGCAGTACTTAATGATGCTACGCCAGCCAAGACAAATAAAAACACGAGAAACATTTCCTAACTTAAAGAGAACATGCAGACAACGACACGACGTATGAATTTGTGCACTGAGAGCTCATAAATGAAAGAAATTTTTTTTATAACGTGACATAATTACTTAAGAAAATGTCGATTTTTGCAATAGCTAAACTGATAATATAGATCGTTCATTAATCAATTATTTTAGTGGTAACATTAACATGTACTCTTTATTCCAGAATGCAGCATTGTTGTCACACGTCATCAAAATGAAACGTAGTTTTAGTTAGAATAAGGATGTGAATCTTTAGGTCACGCAGATAGCTGACGCTAATTGTCATTACAGAAATTTTATAGGTCATGCCGGGAGCTGACGTGATTTTGCAGCAGTTAATATTATGATAAAGTGTTTTATAGGTCATGCCAGGAGCGGACGAGAAGTACCAGAAGATGTTTATTGAAGTCATGCCGTGCACTGACGATAATTAATACTGAATGTTTTATAATAAGTCATGCCGTGCGCTGACGTTAATTAATGCTGAATGTTTATAACAGGTTATGCAGAGAGTTGACACAGATGCAGAAGAAGAATGTGTATGTTATGTTAGTATATAAGAAATGTATAATGTTAAGAAATAATTTTGCTAGCATGTGACACATTGCAACACTATGGATGGGGACGACACATTACAATGTCTAACCAGAATAATGTTTACCTTAATTTTCAGCTGCAAAAGAATACTTTAAATAATTTTATGACAGTAATTTTATTGTATATTATGACCTGACATTTGACGACTCATAACTGACGACTACACCCCTGAATGGAAGATAAAATTTTAGGACAGTAAGTCAAGAAATGCATTGTCAACAAAATTTATAATTAATGATGTAAGAAACTAAGATATGTAAATACAGAATAAGTAATAATGTACTTGTCTATAACAAATCTGTATACTATCAAATACTGAATAAGTAGGAACTTTTATGTCTTTTATATATGGGAATAATTTTCTGGAAGAATTCTTAAATTAAAACTACATATTGTTACAAATTACGACACAACATATTTTGTCATAGGGAAAATTATTTGGTAGTCAAATTATGGTACCAACAATGTCCGTGAACCCATTGCCAAAACAATTTTACCCGTACCTTAATTCCTGTGCATCCCCATGGTTATTGAGCACAGAATCAGTGAATTGTGAAACACGTGACTTCAACCAATGATGTTCTCGACGAGGTGTTTGCATACCTAGATGCACACCACAGCCCGATGTATGTCAATTGGTGCCTGCATACCTAGATACACACCACAGTATGATGTACGACAATAGGTGTTTGCATACCAAGATGCACACCACCAACCTTAATGGACCATTGGAGATGGAACTTAATCCTGATGTGGCTGCGGCAACTCAGGCTATTCGACGACGTACTTAGTGTTTGGGTACACTAAAACTATGGAGCAAGGCGATGATGGAACCACATGGCGAAACCTGGTGTTGTGCTATGTGAGGGAAAGGAACAGACTTTTGAGTGCATTCACAGACAGTTGCCAGTGCTTTGACCATGCTATCCAATTCCTTTTGTACCTTCCTTAATTGTGGTACTAAGAGATGCCAATTTGAATTAAATGTTTCATAATGTAAACTTTCAATTGCTTCATATGATCTGTATATTGATTTTCACATTTACTCTTATTCTTGTTGTTAAATTTAAGGGAACCAAATTTTACTTGATGTACAATTCCTACTAAAACCCTTTCTATTTACATATTCTCTTTATTAGAGATAGACAAATCACTTCGTATGACAGCATTTGTGTATACACTTTGTTCAAACTATTTTCTATAATCAAATTTTATACTTATGTTGAGTCCATATGACTCAACAACGTAGTAAAATTTTAAGAAAGCCGAGTAGCGGCATATGTAATTATGTAATAGGCGTATTTAAACTGTTTTAGCATGTAATTATCTGAACTGTTTCTTATTTAAATTGTTTTGTTAATTAAATTGCATTGTGTATTATTGAGAAAGAGCGGGAAACCGCGCATAGATACATTTTGAGAAAGAGCGGGAAACAGCGCGCAGTAATACATCTGTAATGGTAGCAGGGATTGTCTGCACCAAAAACCATTGTTGGCGGCGAGACCGCACTTTTGTAGCATTGAGCGTTGGAAGCGAGCAGTTGCGAGTAAG
The DNA here is from genome assembly GCF_023897955.1 of Schistocerca gregaria. Taxonomy (NCBI): domain Eukaryota; kingdom Metazoa; phylum Arthropoda; class Insecta; order Orthoptera; family Acrididae; genus Schistocerca; species Schistocerca gregaria. The sequence continues at coordinate 419,294,719 of NC_064926.1, read as the reverse complement.
ATGTGAGACGAGGCAGTCGTAGCTAGCGAGACATGAGAGGAGGTCGCTGTAAGCGAGGTATGAATTAACACTTTGAAAGAAGCGGTGTGCTCGCCAGCCACTCGCTATATGTAGCGCAATGCTAGTTTTTAAGAATTTTTGTAAAGAACTATGCCCCTTGTAATTGTTTGTCAAGATCGTTCTCAGAATATAGTTATGTAATTTTGATGGAAAATTAGGTATGTAGCGCAACGCTACTTTTTAAGAATTTTTGTAAAGAACTATACCCCTTGTAATTGTTTGTCAAGATCGTTCTCAGAATATAGTTAACTTCTACCAGATTAAATGCATTAAGAATTTTCTATCCCAAAATCATTCACGTAAATGCTTTACGGAATTTATTGTTATCTTAAAAGAAAAGTCTAAACTGAGCTTCAGCTTTTATCAAATCTAAATTAACTTCAACTTAAAGAATTCCAGTCACAAAGTATTATGAAACTCCACCAGCAGCTTATAATTATGTTAAAGAGAAGTAAGTATATTCATTCCACAGTTTGCTGTAGCAGTCAGATGGCGATCCAGTATAAATAATTAAAGGTAAGAATCAGTCTTAATAATTTCAGGTAACGACTGAGGGCCACGGCGACAACACATTTTATGTTTCGTCGTAATAATCAGCAGGTAGTCTTGACAGAGCAGCAGTTAAAAGATTTTAAGAGACGCAGCGTTCAGTCAGCAAGCAAACGTTCATCCAATATTAGACTGGAAGGTTTCAAGGTGCATATCTGATTAGATTAGATTTACTTTCATCCCAATTGATCTGTAACGAGGAGGTCCCCCAGGATGTCGAACACGTCAGAGAAGCAACAATACATGACAAATATTTACAACCAAAACAAATAAGCTAATGTACCATTCCATAGGTCCCAAGTGGAATGATTTTCATTTATTAATGAACACCACATGAAAGAGTCATTTTACAAATAATAATACACTTAATTAAAAAAAACGATTTTTTAATTTATTGATAAGTTAATAAACGTGTAATACAACTACTATAATATTTATTTACAATGAACACATTACTGCACTGAAATGGTGTAGAAGTTAGATTGTACTTCCACACACACACACACACACACACAGTTCACGAAAATATTTACAATGAACACATTACTGCACTGAAATTGTGCAGTAGTTATAATATCACATAAACAAATCAGTTAGTTCTACTGAGAAATTCATCAATAGAGTAGGAGTTGGCCACCAATAAATCCTTGAGGCTTCTTTTAAACTGAATTTCATTGGTTGTTAAGCTTTTTATGGCTGCAGGCAAGTTACTGAACATGTGTATTCCTGAATAACGCACACCTTTTTATACAAGACTAAGTGACTTTAAATCCTTGTGAAGATTATTCTTATTTCTAGTATTGATTCCATGAATTGAGCTGTTGGTCTGAAAAAGTGATATATTTTTAATGACAAATTTCATTAAGGAATAAATATATTGGGAAGCAGTAGTTAGTATCCCTAGTTCCCTAAACAGGCTTTTGTAGGATGTTCTTGAGTTCACACCTTACTGCACGTTTTTGTGCCCGGAAAACTTTAGCTTGGCTTGATGAATTACCCCAAAAAATAATCCCATATGACATTATGGAATGAAAGTAAGCTCAGTATGCCAGCTTTTCATTTTTATAACCCCTATATCTGACACAATTCGCATTCCAAATAGAGATTTGTTAAGACGCTTCAGCAGTACTGTGGTGTGTTCCTCCCAGTCCAATTTATTATTGTTGTTGTTGTTATTATTGTTGTCTTCAGTCCTGAAACTGGTTTGATGCAGCTCTCCATGCTACTCTATCCTGTGCAAGCTTCTTCATCTCCCAGTACCTACTACAACCTACATCCTTCTGAATCTGCTTAGTGTAGTCATCTCTTGGTCTCCCTCTATGATTTTTACCGTCCACGCTGCCCTCCAATACTAAATTGGTGATCCCTTGATGCCTCAGAACATGTCCTACCAACCGATCCCTTCTTCTGGTCAAGTTGTGCCACAAACTTCTCTTCTCCCCAATCCTATTCAATACATCCTTATTAGTTATGTGATCTACCCATCTAATCTTCAGCATTCTTCTGTGGCGCCACATTTCGAAAGCTTCTATTCTCTTCTTGTCCAAACTATTTATCGTCCATGATTCACTTCCATACATGGCTACACTCCATAAATATACTTTCAGAAATGGCTTCCTGACACTTAAATCTATACTCGATGTTAACAAACTTCTCTTCTTCAGAAACGCTTTCCTTGCCATTGCCAATCTACATTTTATATCCTCTCTACTTCGACCATCATCAATTATTTTGCTCCCCAAATAGCAAAACTCCTTTACTACTTTAAGTGTCTCACTTCCTAATCGAATTCCTTCAGCATCACCCGACTTAATTCGACTTCATACCATTATTCTCGTTTTGCTTTTATTGATGGTCAACTAATATCCTCCTTCCAAGACATTGTCCATTCCGTTCAACTGCTCTTCCAAGTCCTTTGCTGTCTCTGACAGAATTACGATGTCATCGGCGAACCTCAAAGTTTTTATTTCTTCTCCATGGACTTTGATAACTGCTCCGAATTTTTCTTTTGTTTCCTTCACTGCTTGCTCAATATACAGATTGAATAACATCGGGGATAGACTACAGTCCTTTCTCACTCCTTTCCCAACCACTGCTTCCCTTTCATGTCCCTCGACTCTTATAACTGCCATCTGCTTTCTGTACAAATTGTAAATAGCCTTTCGCTCCCTGTATTTTACCCTTGCCACCTTCAGAATTTGAAAGAGAATATTCCATTCCACATTGTCAAAAGCTTTCTCTAAGTCTACAAATGCTATAAACGTAGGTTTGCCTTTCCTTAATCTAGCTTCTAAGATAAGTCGTTGGGTCAGTATTGCCTCACGTGTTCCAACATTTCTACGGAATCTAAACTGATCTTCCCCGAGGTCGGCTTCTACTAGTTTTTCCATTCGTCTGTAAAGAATTCGAGTTAGTATTTTGCAGCTACGGCTTATTAAACTGACTGTTCGGTAATTTTCACATCTGTCAACACCTGATTTCTTTGGGATTGGACTTATTATATTCTTCTTGAAGTCTGAGGGTATTTCGCCTGTCTCATACATCTTGCTCACCAGATGGTAGAGTTTTGTCAGGACTCGCTCTCCCAAGGCCGTCAGTAGTTCCAATGGAATGTTGTCTACTCCAGGGGCCTTGTTTCGACTCCGGTCTTTCAGTGCTCTGTCAAACTCCTCACGCAGTATCTTATTTCCCATTTCATCTTCATCTACATTCTCTTCCATTTCCATAATATTGTCCTCAAGTACATCGCCCTTGTATAGACCCTCTATATACTCCTTGCACCTTTCTGCTTTCCCTTCTTTGGTTAGAACTGGGTTTCCATCTGAGCTCTTAATATTCATACAAGTGGTCCTCTTTTCTCCAAAGGTCTCTTTAATTTTCCTGTAGGCAGTATCTGTCTTACCCCTAGTGAGATAAGCCTCTACATCCTTACATTTGTCTTCTAGCCATCCCTGCTTATCCATTTTGCACTTCCTGTCGATGCCATCTTTGAGACGTTTGTATTCCTTTTTGCCTGCTTCATTTCCTGCATTTTTATATTTTCTCCTTTCTTCAATTAAATTCAATATTTCTTCTGTTACCCAAGGATTTCTACTAGCCCTCGTCTTCTTACCTACTTGATCCTCTGCTGCCTTCACTACTTCATCCCTCAAAGCTACCCATTCTTCTTCTATTGTATTTCTTTCCCCCATTCCTGTCAATTGCTCCCTTATGCTCTCCTTGAAACTCCGTACAACCTCAGGTTCTTTTAGCTTATCCAGGTCCCATCTCCTTAAATTCCCACCTTTTTGCAGCTTCTTCAGTTGTAATCTACAGGTCATAACCGACAGATTGTGGTCAGTCCACATCTGCCCCTGGAAATGTCTTACAATTTAAAACCTGGTTCCTAAATCTCTGTCGTACCATTATATAATCTATCTGAAACTTGTCAGTATCTCCAGGCTTCTACCATGTATACAGCCTTCTTTTATGATTCTTGAACCAAGTGTTACCCTATGATTAAGTTGTACTCTGTGCAAAATTCTACCAGGCGGCTTCCTCTTTCATTTCTTTGCCCCAGTCCATATTCACCTATTATGTTTCCTTCTCTCCCTTTTCCTACTACCGAATTCCAGTCACCCATGACTATTAAATTTTCGTCACCCTTCACTATCTGAATAATTTCTTTTATTTGATCATACATTTCTTCAATTTCTTCGTCATCTGCAGAGCTAGTTGGCATATAAACTTGTACTACTGTAGTAGGTGTGGGCTTCGTATCTATCTTGGCCACAATAATGCGTTCACTATGTTGTTTGTAGTAGCTTACCCGCATTCCTATTTTCCTAGTCATTATTAAACCTACTCCTGCATTACCCCTATTTGATTTTGTATTTATAACCCTGTATTCACCTGACCAAAAGTCTTGTTCCTCCTGCCACCGAACTTCACTAATTCCCACTATATCTAACTTTAACCTATCCATTTCCCTTTTTAAATTTTCTAACCTACCTGACCGATTAAGGGATCTGACATTCCACGCTCCGATTCGTAGAACGCCAGTTTTGTTTCTCCTGATAACGACATCCTCTTGAGTAGTCCCCGCCCGGAGATCCGAATGGGGGACTATTTTACCTCCGGAATATTTTACCCAAGAGGATGCCATCATAATATAAACATACAGTAAAGCTGCATGCCCTCGGGGAAAATTTACGGCCGTAGTTTCCCCTTGCTTTCAGCCGTTCGCAGTACCAGCACAGCAAGGCCGTTTTTTTTTATTGTTACAAGGCCAGATCAGTCAATCATCCAGACTGTTGCCCCTGCAACTACTGAAAAGGCTGCTGCCCCTCTTCAGAAACCACACGTTTGTCTGGCCTCTCAACAGGTACCCCTCTGTTGCGGTTACACCTACGGTACGGCTATCTGTATCGCTGAGGCACGCAAGCCTCCCCACCAACGGCAAGGTCCATGGTTCATGGGGGGGCTCCAATTTATTATCAAGCTCGTATCCCAAGAATTTAACACTGTCCACTTATTCTATCTGCTTGTCATATGTTAGGCATATACTCGTGGCACATCCATTACAAGCTCTGAACTGCATGTGTTTTTTCAAAGTTTAGTGACAAAGAATTGGCTAGGAACCAGTGATCAATGTCCACAAATATTTTATTAGCTGATCTTTCTAAGACTACACTTGATTTGCTATTTATTGCAATGTTTGTATCATCTTATCCTCATCAGTAAACCTATCCCTACTGCACTGGTGTATCGTTGTTTACGTACGACAAACACTGTCGCATAAAAGCAAACCGGAGACAGAACTGAGCCGTATTGAACGCAAGCGTGAGGCCGATGAGCATAATAAACATTTCCGTTGTCACCAGCAGGCACCGCAAATAAATAGAATAAGTCTGTTTCCAAACAAATCACACAGCGCATATCATCGACATTGGTATTGTTATGTAGCTATTTTTAGTGCAACACAGATACAAAGATTACTGCGGATAAGGAAGCAAACGGAATTCAGCTACTCCGGACCACAAGTCACTTCTATCAAGAAACTCGGAAAATATCCGTGAACAGCCTCCTAAATTTTGTCGATGATGTTTGGTTTCAAAGCACATATCTACATTCCACTGATATACCAAACAGACCGTACCAAGAAGATTTCATGTACTACTGACGCATCTAAAATTACGTTGGATACGCTTTAAGCGACATCTACATCGAGTTGGGAGGATGGACTTCCCATTTTGTGAGTGAGGAGAGTGCTGTGACCAGACGAAACTACTTTCCCCCTGCCTTAACTGTGGGTTTCTTCATTGCTCTGGAAGGAGGCCAGTGAAACAAGAACAAATCAAAGATTAGTTCACTTTACTACATAAATAATGAAAAGATTTACTGGACTTTGCCACAATTCTTTGCCGCAATAATTTGCAAGTGTTGGTGACTGTTAATGCATCACTTGATGCACTACGTAACAAAGTGTTCTCTTGAAGTGCATTGTTCCACATTTACGAAAGTACAAGTCCATCTGAAACCGTAACAGCTCGTCGGTCCTGCACTGTGGCGTTGCCTCCTCCAGATGAGGCCACGAACTGGGCAGAGCTCTTCCTAGTCCGGCTCTATATTGCCCTCAGTGCGAGATCGCTGGAGTGCTGGAGAAGACGCGTGGTCTTCAGGAGCGCCTCCCAACGTTGTTGCGGATTGCAGTGAGACCTGTAGTCTGTGGTATCGATATGGGTTGCCGACTTTTATAAGGCAGCGCAATCTCTGGACCATAGTACAGAGAATATGATAACTTTAACGAAGTTTGCGCATCTGCAAATGATGGAAACAAGCAACAGGTATTCTACTTCGTCAGTCGCTGAACTGTGACAACACTTCTCTCCCCTGTCGACATCCAGGGCTTCGAACTACTTTCAAACTTGCTTACTGCAGCCTGTGTGCAGATATGAAATCAAGTCTTAAAAAAGTCTCTACGATGACCTTCACATAAGAAGTGCAACATGAAGAACTGTGTTGTGTGTATGTGGCGGAGGGGGGAGGGCTAGAGGGGGTGTATGCATGTGCGAAAAGTCATGGTTACATGAAGAAAATTTTGTGATGTATACTGTAAGAAGTGGTGTATTTGTACACTATGTGAGTTAGCTGTGTAGTTATCAGACAATGTCAAATACAAAACAAAACTCGATCTCTACGTTCAAATGTGTGTGAAATCTTATGGGACTTAACTGTGGAGGTTCGAGTCCTCCCTCGGGCATGGGTGTGGGTGTTTGTCGTTAGAATAATTTAGGTGAAGCAGTGTGTAAGCTTAGGGATTGATGACCTTAGCAGTTAAGTCCCATAAGATTTCACACACATTTGAACATTTGACTTAACTGCTAAGATCATCAGTCCCTAAGCTTACACACTACTTAACCTAAAGTATCCTAACGACAAACACACGCACACATCCATGCCCGAAAGAGGGCTCGAACCTCGATCTGTACCATCAATGGAAGAAAATGACATTTAGTATGGCAATATGAGTAACAGACTCCACCTAAACGTAATCGGCAGTTTAGTAGGTGGTCGTATGTATATTATAAGTTGCAGTACACTGGTGACTGCATCCTCGGTAACAGGTGGATGTGGCGTCATGTAGTGACTACGGGAACGGCTCAGCAAGCAAGAAACGGTCTATTCGGTTTTTGACGGCCATGAGGGCATCATGTATTCTACATGGTATCCATAAAGCTCCGCTACCATTTCAAAAAATTAACACTTGGACATTATTAGATAAAGAGCATCGTGGTTTGTTATAAAATGTTCGTCATCTCTGAAAGTTTTTTTTTCCCTCTGTTATGCCAGAATTTCAGTGTGTTTCCACTCATCGCTCGCAGAATGTCAAGGCGATATACAAGTTGTGTCCATGTAGTGTTAGCATTACAGCACTAACAGTTCTGATTGTTTCAATTATTCGTGTGTAAAGGAAAGCAGTCTCGCCAACTGATGTGTGCAAGCGATCCTTGCTGTAACTTAACAAATAAAAGTGTAACGGCGTGACATCGGGAGATGGCAGAGGCTATACGATAGGATCAGCACTGCACGTCCTCCTCTCGGAAAATGTGTCGTTCGTCACATCCCGCACGTTGAACCTCCGTCAAAGTGCATCGTCATCGTTCTAGAAGGTGGCCGGCTACAGCCCTTCAAGCAGTGGTAGCGGGAACTCTTCGTGCTCGTCCCATCCAACAGTTGTCGTTATTGTTTTCTCTGCGAAAAGAAATGGTTCTATCACCCTGCTGTGAATTAAGCCACACCAAACATATAAGTTTCAAGCTATCACAGATACGTTCACGGGTTTTGTGTGGGCTTTTAGATGTTGTGGCGAATTACATGTCCAGAAATGTGGAACGATACTTCACCTAAAACGAGGGGTCTTTTCCGGTAGTCATTGTCAGTCTCTATACAGGGTGTTACAAAAAGGTACGGCCAAACTTTCAGGAAACATTCCTCACACACAAATAAAGAAAAGATGTTATGTGCACATGTGTCTGGAAACGCTTGTCAGTATGTACTGTAGTTCCTCGATTCACCGCCAGTTGGCCCAATTGAAGGAAGGTAATGTTGACTTCGGTGCTTGTGTTGACATGCGACTCATTGCTCTACAGTACTAGCATCAAACACATCAGTACGTAGCATCAACAGGTTAGTGTTCATCACGAACGTGGTTTTGCAGTCAGTGCAATGTTTACAAATGCGGAGTTGGCAGATGCCCATGTGATGTATGGATTAGCACGGGGCAATAGCCGTGGCGCGGTACGTTTGTATCGAGACAGATTTCCAGAACGAAGGCGTCCCGACAGGAAGAAGTTCGAAGTAATTGATCGGCGTCTTAGGGAGCACGGAACATTCCAACCTATGACTCGCGACTGGGGAAGACCTAGAACGACAAGGACACCTGCAATGGACGAGGCAATTCTTCGTGCAGTTGACGATAACCCTAATGTCAGCGTCAGAAAAGTTGATGCTGTACAAGGTAACGTTTACCACGTCACTGTATGGAGAGTGCTACGGAAGAACCAGTTGTTTCCGTACCATGTACAGCGTATGCAGGCACCATCAGCAGCTGATTGGCCTCCACGGGTACACTTCTGCGAATGGTTCATCCAACAATGTGTCAATCCTCATTTCAGTGCAAATGTTCTCTTTACGGATGATGCTTCATTCCAACGTGATCAAACTGTAAATTTTCACAATCAACATGTGTGGGCTGATGAGAATCCGCACGCAATTGTGCAATCACGTCATCAACACAGATTTTCTGTGAACGTTTGGGCAGGCACTGTTGGTGATGTCTTGATTGGGCCCCATGTTCTTTCACCTACGCTCAATGGAGCACGTTATCATGATTTCACGCGGGATACTCTACCTGTGCTGCTAGAACATGTGCCTTTACAAGTACGACACAACATGTGGTTCATGCACGATGGAGCTCCTGCACATTTCAGTCGAAGTGTTCGTACGCTTCTCTACAACAGATTCGGTGACCGATGGATTGGTAGAGGCGGACCAATTCCATGGCCTCCACGCTCTCCTGACCTCAACCCTCTTGACTTTCATTTATGGGGGCATTTGAAAGCTCTTGTCTACGCAACTCCGGTACCAAATATAGAGACACTTCGTGCACTTATTGTGGACGGCTTTGATACAATACGCCATTCTACAACGCTGCATCAGTGCATCAGGGATTCCATGCGACGGAGGGTGGATGCATGTATCCTCGCTAACGGAGGACATTTTGAACATTTCCTGTAACAAAGTGTTTGAAGTCATGCTGGTACGTCCTGTTGCTGTGTGATTCCATTCCATGATTAATGTGATTTGAAGAGAAGTAATAAAATGAGCCCTAGCATGGAAAGTAAGCGTTTCCGGACACATGTCCACCTAACATATTTTCTTTCTTTTGTGTGTGAGGAATGTTTCCTGAAAGTTTGGCCGTACCTTTTTGCAACACCCTGTGGAGGCCGGCGTGGATGGATCTCGCAGAGGACGATCGTTTGGCTACAATGCTTGGACCATTTGCACTTTATGAATAAATGATTTTTCTTCCAACAATATCCGTGATGCATGACGAATTGACTTCTGAGAGCTGCGCTAAAAAGCACCCTGTCAAAACGTGTTTGAGACACAAGGGACTTCCACTTTGAGGAAAGTCTTTGACACTGCCTGTCTCTTTAAAGCTTTTGATCCACTTCATTTTACTTGTTTTTGCCGACTTTCCATGCTGACGTCGATAATTCCGCAATACCGCTATCACAGATTTGGATTCTGCGCACCAGTTTACGCACTGCGCCTTGTCCTGGTCTGTCGCCATCTGGATGCACCCCACGTCCAATCTGCCACAAAGGACATAGGAAAAGAAAACTTTAAGAGCTGCTAAACGTTTTCCGACAAACCGCTATTCTCTAATACTTTCAAGTTGTGATTTTCTGAAGTGATCGCGGGACTTTGTGGATAACGTTGAAATTACACTAACAGTGTGTTTGTTAAAAAACGTGTTCAGTACGCTGATGCAATAGCTCTATACTTAGCAATCATGTACAACCGCTTACTCGTCGAGAGATCCGTACCTAAAAGCTGGAAAATCGCGCAAGCCGCACCAGTACCCAGGAAAGAAAATGGGAGTGATCTGCTGAATAACAGACCCGTATCAATAACGCCGATTTGCAGTAGGCTTTTAGAACATAAACTGTGTTCGAACATCATGAATTATCTCGAAGAAAACGATTTATTGATTAACAGCAAACACAGATTCAGAAAATATCGTTGTGGAACACAACTAGCTATTTATTCTCACTAAGTTATGAGTGCTGTCGGCAGGGTTTGTCAAATTGAGTCCATATTTTTAAATGTACAGAACGCTTTTGACACCGTTCTTCAAAGGTGACTTCTAATTAAATTGTGTGCGTCTAAGTTGTACAACTGGATTCGTGATTTCCCTTCAGAAAGGCCATAGATCGTAGTAATTGACGCAAATCTCCGAATAAAACAGAATTAATACCTAGTGTATCCAAGGAAGTGTTATAGCCCTTCTGCTGTTCCTGATCTTCGTAAACGATTTCCGAGACAATGCGAGCAGCCCTCTTAGATTGTTTGCAGATGATGTTGTCATTTACCGTCTTGTAAAGCTATCAGATGATCAAAACCAATTGCAAAACGACTTAGACAAGATGTCTGTATGATACGAAAAGTGGCAATTGACCCTAAATTAATGAAAAGTGTAAAGTCATCCACATCAGTACTAAAAGGAATCCGCTTATTTCGATTGCGCTATAAATTACATAAATCTAAAGGCAGTAAATTGAACTAAATACTTAGGGATTACAATTACGAATAACATAATTTGGAACTAACATATAGAAAATATAGTGGAGAAAATAAACCAAAGCCTGCGACTTGTTGGCAGAACACTTATAAAATGCAACAGCTCTACAGAGGAGACTGCTTGTCCGTCCTCTTCTGGAGTATTTCTGTGCGGTACGGGATCCGCATCCGACAGCACTGACGGATACGTCGAAAACGTTCAGAGAAACACAGCTCGTTTTGTATTATCGCGAATCGGGGGAGAAAGTAGCTGGGATATGATACGCAAATTGGGGTGGTAGTCATTAAAACGAAAGCGTAGTTGTCTTCTCATGACATTTCAGTCACCTACTTTCTTCTCAGAGCGTGGAAATATTTTTTTGGCGCCCACCTACATAGGGAGGATTGATCATCATTGTAAAATACGAGAAATCAGAGCTCGCGAAATCTTAAGTCTTCTTTTATCCCGGCCGCTGTTCGAGAGTGGAACGGTTAAGAAATAGCTGAGAGATGTTTCGATGAACCCTCTGGCAGTACTTAATTGTGAATTGCAAGTAATCAAGTACTGACAAGTTCCACTTCATTGTGCTTGTTTTAGCAGGTTGTAACCCCCCTTACTGGCGTCGATAATTCTGCACTACCGTTGTCACAGACTTGGATTCTGCATACCAGTTGACACACTGCACTCTTGTTCTGGTCTATCGCCATTTCGATGCACACCACTTTCTATCTGCAGCAAAGGACAAGGGAAAAAGAAAGCTTTTCCAATAAACCACTATTGTCTATCTCTGATAATTTTCATATTGTGATTTTTTGAAGTGATCGCGGGACCTTGAGGACACCCTGTATCGTACGGCCGGCCGCTGTACCGAGCGGTTTTAGGTGCTTCAGTCTGCAACCACGCGACCGCTACGGTCGCAGGTTCGAATCCTGCCTCGGGCATGGATGTGTGCGATGTCCTTAGGTTAGTTAGGTTTAAGTAGTTCTAAGTACTAGGGGACTGATAACCTCAGATGTTAAGTCCCATAGTGCTCAGAGCCATTTATTTTTGTTTTTTTACCTACCATAGTTTTTATTTTTTGCTTAAACAACAATACTGTCCACTTAAAATTAGTTCCATTTGGCAGCTATACACCGGCAAAGTCGTTGATCCCAGTCTTGGTAGCAGCGCTGAAAGACTTCAACTGGTAGGGTCTTTAACATGCTGTAAACATTCTTTTGAATGTTCTCCAGAGTCCCACAATGACGTCCTTTTAAGATATTTTTCGATTTCGGGAAATGAAACGTCACAAGGACTCAGATCAGGTGAATAGGAGTGCTGTGGAACAACAGGAACGTCTTTTGAGGTAAAAAAAATTCGGTGATGGAAATGGTCGTGTGACATGGGCCGTTATCATGACGCAGCATTGACTTGTCTGCAAAGTCCGGTCTCACTCGATCCACCACTTTCCTGGATCCTTCGACATCTTTGTAAAACAATTGGTTGGTAGTTTGTTCTGGGGGAACAAATTCTTCAAGCTCGATACCTATATTGTCAAAAAAGCAAATCAGCATTGTCTTGATCTTTGATTTGCTCATTAGAGCTTTTTTGGTCGAGGAGATGTGTCAATGTGCCACCCCTCACTTAACCGCTTTGTCTCAGGATAGCAGTCAAAAATTCGGGGTTCATCACCTTTGGTCACACCACTAAACCATTCGTGGTCACTGGCAATCCTCTCAAGAGGCTCAATGCACACGTTTCATCGATTGTCCTACTCACGATTTTGGCACAAACCTTTCGCATGTGCAAATCTTCGGGCAAAATTTGATGTACGGTGAAAGTGTTTAACAGGTCACCGATCATCCTTATTTTTGAATAGCGTTGTGATGTCACAAGAGCACACGCACTTTCGATGTTTTTCGTCGGTTTTTGAAGCTGAAGGTCTCCATGAGCGAGTTCATCTTCAACGTGTTCTCGGCCTACCAAAAACGATTTGTGCCAAGGAAAAACTTGTGCTCTTGTTAAGGAATGTTCCCCACAGGCCTGTTTCAACTTTCCAAAAGACACATTCACGGATTCTTCAAGTTGAACACGTTACTTGATGGGATAACGTTGCTCTAAATTCCGGTGTTACACTTTCGTAACACACAACAGAACACAACTTCACTGACGGCGATCTCAAAAATCACGTGATCGCTCTACAAAGCTGAAACTCGAACTAAGAATCCGGAAGGGATGAACACACCGGTGTACACAAGCAGAAAAACACAGCGTTGTCAGATTGTCAGATCGCTAGCAGTATTGTAAATCTCATTACTCTTCTCAAGCACCTCGTACACTGTGTTTAAAAAGATGTATTCGTTATGAATAGAACCTTATTTAATGTATCACGACAGCTATTCGAGAATTTAGAGGCATTTACCGCTTATTATTTTGAAATATCATCATAATTTACAATCCAAGAGAGTGGCCGTCACCAGTAAGAGTTCCGAGAAGCGGAAGTGCGCTCATGCCCCAGATAAGGGCACAGATTGGGATGCAACTACCTCAGCAGGGAGGACAAGGAACGCTGGAAGTCACTCGCTTCCCATCTGCATCAAGCGCATCCAACAACGGCTTCTGTGTCCAGCCACTCTGGCTCTGCCAGTGTTTCGTCACGGCCCGACGCCGCATCCATCTTCACTCCAGGCCTCTCTAGACCGGCCGGGCGTCCGCCACTACATTTTCTTTCATCTCAAGCGCGCCGCGCCTACGTGGAAGTGTCTGGACTTGTAGTGAGTCAGTGTTGACAAACCGCTTGTCAAATACGGCTGCCGAAAAATGAAAACAAATCGAGCGGCCCGCGTCCTTTTACGGGGGCTGCCAAGTTGTCGCGCGATTAGAAACCGCCATAGTCGACGCGATAGCCGATAACTCCGTAATGAGCTTCCGATGCCGGCGTCGTCGCTGACATAAGCGATGTGTTGAGCGATAGGGCTCCGGCCTGACCGGCTACCGCCAGTTGCAGCGGCTCCACCTAATTTATTACGAGCGCGATGATTTCTGCGGTTGGCTCCAGCACAGGTGCAGCTTAGCCAGGCTCGCCAACCCAAGACAAAATACACAAGCAAAACAACATTTCTCTAACAAATTTTGGCTTTGAAGTTATATTACAACGCACCGAAGTTTGGTAAGTTGGAGAGAGAGGCACTGAACATGTTCAGCGAAAGGCAAAGTTCCAGGTTCGAGGCCTAGTCCAGCACACAATATTTTAGCCTGCCAGGAAGTTTCGCAACACATTGTCAGTAAAAAATACAAAAAAAAGGTTCAAATGGCTCTAAGCACTATGGGACTTAACGTCTGAGGCCATCAGTCCCCTAGACTTAGAACTACTTAAACCTAACTAACCTAAGGACATCACACACATCCATGCCCGAGGCAGGATTCGAACCTGCGACCGTAGCTGTCGCACGGTTCCAGACTGTAGCGCCTAGAACCGCTCAGCCACTAATAAATACAAGGATGATTTGCTGCGCCTTTGTGGTTGGTAAGCTTGATTATTCCAAGGATAGTACAAAGAATTTCAACACTGTGCGGTGGATAGTTCATTGTTGATAGCAGTCTGAAATGGTCATTGTGTCGACTGTGATTGAAAATGGAGAAAACCTAGTTTCATGGCGTTACTAAACATTTTCATTTGAAGGGTTGCACTGCCGCATAAATCAAAACCGAGTTGGATGAAGTTCATGTCAACTCTGCACCATCATTGAAGGCAATTACTTTTTGGATCAAAGAATTTAAGTGTTCGGACAAAAATCGAACAATTCCATCCGTCCAATAGAGATCACCACAAAGGAAATGACTGACAAAATCCCTGATGTACTAATGTCAAACCGCTGAATAAAATTTCATTAGATTTCTGACTATGTAGGTATCTCATCTGGGAGTGTGCGTAATATCCTGCATGGAGAATTGGCAATGAAGAGGCAGCCAACACAACATTTTAACACAATATCTGGTGATTTTTAATCGCCATCCGCAAGACTTGTTGTGCCGATTTGTGACTTTTGATAAAACCTGGATCCATTGTTACGCACCAGAGTCAAAACGGCAGTCAAAATAGAGGTAAAAGGCGGGTTGTAGTACACCGAAGAGGGCAAAGACCATTTTTCAGCTGGAAAGGTGATGACCACTGTTTTTCGGCATTCCTGAGGAATAGTCCTCATAGATTCAAAAAAATGTGTGTGAAGTCAAATGGGACTTAACTGCTAAGGTCATCAGTCCCAAAACCTAGACACTACTTAACCTAAATCATCCTAAGGACAAACACACAAACCCATGCCCGAGAGAGGACTCGAACCTCCGCCGGGATCAGCCGCACAGTCCATGACTGTAGCGCCCTAGACCGCTCGGCTAATCGGTCCTCATAGATTACTTCGAAAATTACAAATACTCTACATTGGAACGATCGCATAGATAATGTTGTGAGTAGAGCCAACCAAAGATTGCGATTCATTGACAGAACACTTAGAAGGAGCAACAGGTCTACTAAAGAGACTGTTTACACCACGCTTGTCCGTCTTATTCTGGAGTATTGCTGTGAGGTGTGGGATCCGCATCTTATGGGACTGACGGATTACATCGAAAAAGTACAAAGAAGGGCAGCTTGTTTTGTATTATCGCGAAGTAGGCGAGATTGTGCCACAGACAGGATAGGTGAATTGGACGGCAAACATTAAAACAAAAACGTTTTTCGTTGCGACAGGATCTTCTCATGAAATTTCAATCACCAGTTTTCTCCTCCGACAGCGAAAACATTCTGTTGGTACCCACCTCCACAGGGTGAAATGATCATTATGATAAAATAAGAGAAATCGGGGCTCGTACAGAAAAATTTACGTGCTCGATTTTGCCGCGCGCCGTTCGAGACTGGAACGGTAGGGAGACAGCTTGAAGGTGGTTCATTAAACCCTCTTCCAGGCACTTTATTGTGAATATCAGAATAATCACGTAGGTGTAGATGTAGAAAAAGGCAGAATGATAACTGGACCATATCATGCTTCATTGTTGGATCTGAAAAAAGATTAAGCTTGTCACGAAAAATGTACCCTTTCATCAGGATAATGCTCCATCCAACACGTCTCCACCTTAATCAGACTTAGCCCTGATTTCTAACTTGAAACTTAGGCTTGCTGGGAATAAATGTTCATCAAATGAGGTAGTGATATTTGCAGTGCACAAGCATTTTGCAGAGTCTCACAGAACCAATTTTTCCGATGGGTTGAATAAGCTGGAGGATGGTTCAAATGGTTCAAATGGTTCAAATGGCTCTGAGCGCTATGGGACTTAACATCTAAGGTCATCAATCCCGTAGAACTTAGAACTACTTAAACCTAACTAACCTAAGGACATCACACACATCCATGCCCGAGGCAGGATTCGAACCTGCGACCGTAGCAGTCGCGCGGATCCGGACTGAAGCGCCTAGAACCGCAAGACCACCGTGGCCGGCAAGCTGGAGGATTCTTTGGACCAAGTGGATATTCCTCGAATTAGACTATGTCGAGAAGTAAGATGAGTTGCTTACCGGGAGTGATAAATATCACAAATAGCTTGTAATAGCAATTTATACTGAATATTGTTAATACGCTAAGACAAAACTGACACGCTACATGCAATTTTATTCAGAGCACTGCTGAGTATGAACAACATAACTCTGCTTGCGCCAAGACGCTAGTAAGGGTTTATCTATATGTTCTTGAATAATACATTCAGCTATAAATACGTTTACATTGCTTTATTTAAATGCCATATACTGTTTCGGGCTATCTTCAGATAGCTAACCTTTCCAATTACATTAATGCTTTTCGACAGCACGTCGTCAACTCCTGTACTGCACAAGAATACTTAGTGCCACTTTGCATGTTGCTTCGATAGTAAAAACATGCTAATGTGACTGCATTTATTTGTTTAGGTAAAATGTGAGACAGTTAGATACACTAACATGCGTTCCAGTGGATGGTGCTTTGTCTTGTTATGGTCCTTGCACTTTTCCGGGGAAATCTAAAGGGTGAAAACTGTTTAAACTGACAAACTCTGGGAAGTTGCACGGGATACCAAACCAAATATTTTTCTCTGCTGTTATATTTTCCTGCGAATATTTTTTTAAACTGGGGGGAGTATTCTCTGTATGAAAATTAATTAAACCAAAAAACTATGAGTTTGCCTGGAACATTACAACACTTTTTCTAATTTTTCGTGTGGAACACCAATGTACTGGACTTCAGATTTTACCTACATTAGATAAAGAGTAGCACAAACAACTTTTAATTCTTTATTACAAGGGACAACAACATTAACGCAACACAGTTACTTCAAAAATACCTCCGTTGACTTGTAAACAAAGGTTACACAGGCGGGTCATGTTCTCTCTAACATGGCCAAAGACTGCAGGAATGTCCTTAATTTCTCCGGCTGCTACTGCTATTGTTCAGGCAACCAGATCCTCTTCTTATTCAATAGACGTTTTGTAAACAACGTTGCGCAAGCCTCCCCACACGAAAAAGACCAGAGGGGTCAAATCAGGGCATTAAGTAGTCCATGGTACACGATTACCTCTACTAATCCACTTTTATGGAAACTATCTTTTCAAGAATCGATGCACAGGACGGTTGCACGTCATTCAGAAATTCTGGCAATACTCTGGCGAGGACACTGTAATGCATGCCACTTAAAGGCCTAGGTAGGAGATACGGTCCAATTAAGCAGTCACCTGCCCACAAATCACATAGAATTATGTACCCACTCCAGGTGCAGTAAGTAAGTACTGTGCTGGGTCAAGACGTACAACTAAATGTGAATGCGAAACAGGTACTACAACTGAAGAGTGACGTATGCGCTCAACCTGTACAACGGGAACCGTTACAACAACAAGTTAGTCATGACAACTGAACAATGAATACACCATCTGTCGGGTTAAGTAATGCTCACAGGAAGTTATGACATTAGACCAAAATATTTTATATGATGTCCTGTGCAACCCCAGAGAGTTTATCGGTTTAAATAATTTTTACGCTGTTAAGGTGTTGGAGTGCGAGCAGCACACATATTCTAAGTAAACAGCTTGTATTACTTTAGGAAATACAGTGGCCAGCCACTTTTTTACATGCTTTTATTTGTGTCAGTAGGGATTTCGGGTTTTAACCATCTTCAATTTGCTTAATACACAGTTAAATATTAAATTAGCATATAGTTAAAAATGTAGACAGCAGTTTACATGCTGCAGCTTCCTAGGCAAAATTGGTATTTTGCACATCTACTACAATGCACGAGTTGTATATTGACTATCTATTACTCGTAAGATACATTTACTTCCTAATTTGCTTGTTGTTGCTCCTATTTTCTGCATTTATAAACGTGGTTCAAACACTTCTTTTGTGTGATGCAACGAAACAGCGCAGCATCTGCCATATTGCCAAAAATGTTCAAATGTGTGTGAAATCTTATGGGACTTAAATGCTAAGGTCATCAGTCTCTAAGCTTACACACTACTAAATTATCCTAAGGAAAAACACACACACACCCATGCCCAAGGGAGGACTCGAACCTCCGCCGGGAGCAGCCGCGCAGTCCATGACTGCAGCAGCCATATTGCCGATCCACATGTTTGCAAACAGTGGAAACTAATGTCTACAGCCCAAATGACAGCTTACAGGCTCTGAAAGTACTGCTGCAGACAGTTGGGTCTGTAATTATGGCCATGGACAATAATATTATGTGGATTTTTATCAATTTATTTATCAAAATGGTTCAAATGGGTCTGAGCACTATGGGACTTAACTTCTGAGGTCAGCAGTTCCCTAGAACTTAGAACTACTTAAACCTAACTAACCTAAGGACATCACACATATCCATGCCCGAGGGAGGATTCGAACCTGCGACCGTAGTGGTCGCGCCGTTCCAGACTGAAGCGTCTAGGACCACTCGGCCACTGCGACCGACCAATTTACTTATCTTTCTAGACAGTAAAATGTCAGATTTTGGTCACCTATTTTCTGAGTTTTGTAACCTATTTTCTTAAGTGATAAAATCTAATTCGTGTACCTAATTAAAGATTTTTAGAACCTGAAAGTCTGTGGTCTAATTATCAGAATGTTTCTTCCACTGGGGTCTGGCGTGACTTTATTGCTAAATCCAGTAAGTAAAAGCCATTTTCAGTAACATTAGTTGCACAAGAGGACATTCTTCCAGTAAACACTGTCCAACTAAAATTGCGAAGAAATTAAAGGCATTGGATTTCTCCAAGCTAGTGTCATATAAATTATTCACCACCTCTTCCTCTGAGAACACGTAAGGTGAAATATGTTCACAAACTACTCAAATCTATCTCACCAAATCATCGTCATAATTTCTACTTGGAATTGAAAACAGACACTGATAACCAGCAAAACGAAGAAAAGCAAGATGAACTCTTTGAAACTGAATGAAACTGTTATTCGACGTTAATAAGTTTATTTACGGCGATTTGAAGCAATTATTTTTTGTATCAATAAGTTATTTCAACGCGCTGTTATCACAGTATTGATAGATAAAGAGAGAACGAGTTTTGTTTCATGAATGTCACCCTAAGCAAAAGCATTTAATGCAATAAGAGCTGAATGTTAGTTCTTTCGGGTAGTATGTATTGTATTATTTGATACAGTGTGGATATTACAAGGGTGAGTCAAATGAAAACCTTAAATATTTTTTAAAATATTATTTATTGTGCAGAAGTGGTACAAAGCTGTATCACTTTTCAATATAATCTCCCCCACGCTCAATGCAAGTCCTCCAGCGCTTACAAAGTGCATAAATTCCTTTAGAAATAAATTCTTTTGGTAGTCCGCGCAACCACTCATGCAACGCGTGGCGTACCTCTTCATTAGAACGGAACTTTTCTCCTCCAGCTGCGTCTTTGAGTGGTCCAAACATATAGAAATCACTTGGGGCAAGATCTGGTGAGTGTGATGGATAAGGAAGACACTTAAAATGCAGGTCTGTGATTGTTGCAACTGTTGTACGGGGGGTGTGGGGGCTTGCATTGTCATGTTGCAGAAGGACACCTGCTGACAGCAATCCACGTCGCTTTGATTTGGTTGCAGGCCACAGATGATTTTTTAGGAGATCTGGTGTGACAGTGGTCCCTCTAGGCATGTAATGCTCCAAAATGACGCCTTTTTCGTCCCAAAAGAGTCAGCATAAACTACCCTGCTGATGGTCCTTTTCGAAACTTGTTTGGTGTTGGTGATGAGAAATGGCGCCATTCCTCGCTCGCTCTCTTCGTTTCCTGTTTGTGGAAGTGAACCCAGGTTTCGTCCCCAGTAACGATTCTTCCAAGGAAGCAATCACCTTCTCGTTCAAAGCGTCAAAGAAGTTCTTCACAACACGTCGTTCTCTCATTTCAGGAGTCAGCTGCCGTGTCACCCATCATGCAGACACTTCGTGAAACTGGAGCACATCATGCACAATGTGGTGTGCTGACCCATGACTAATCTGTAAACATGCTGCAATGTCATTCAGCGACACTCGGCGGTTTTCCTTCACTATGGCTTCAATTGCTCCAATGTTCTGTGGAGTCACAGCTCGTTGTGCCTGAACTGGACGTAGAGCATCTTCCACTGAAGTCACACCATTTGCGAACTTCTTACTCTATTCGTAGACTTGCTGCTGTGACAAACATGCATCACCATACTGAACCTTTATTCGTCGATGAATTTCAATAGGTTTCACATCTTCACTAGGCAAAAACCGAATAACAAAATGCTGTTCTTCCCTGGTGCAAGTCACAAGTGGGGCGGCCATCTTTATACTGGTACTGCGACGGTATATGTGCATATGCACTATGCTGCTCAAATGGTTCAAATGGCTCTGAGCACTATGGGACTTACCATCTGAGGCCATCAGTCCCCTAGAACTTATAACTACCTAAACCTAACTAACCTAAGGACATCACACACATCCATGCCCGAGGTAGGATTCGAACCTGCGACCGTAGCGGTCGCACGGTCCCAGACTGTAGCGCCTAGAACCGCTCGGCCACTCCGGCCGGCCCACTATGCTGCCACTTACAGGCCATTCTGCACGCTGTTTGTAGCACGCTTACCAACTTACAGGATAACGGCACGAAATTTCGATTTGTCATTACAAATTTAAGGTTTTCATTTCACTCACCCTCGTACATATGATGAATACTGAAATATTGTAAAAAATAAATATCGTAAGCTGGGTTTATCTTATTGATGGAATTATTTAAACCTCTCTGTCCAGTACTGTTCATGTTGCGAGAACACCACATCATCGAAACTGTTGTTACTTAGAATAGTTTTTGACAAACGGACTGATAAGAAAAGCATAGACTGCTACCGACCCGTTTCATTTTGATTGTTCGATGCACTCGACCCGAAGCATGCCAAGGACAGATTTCTGTGCCGATCAAACGTCCCAGTTTCGCTGCTAGCGGCCTCGCGAGCATTCCGTTTACGGAAACCACTTTGACGGGCTGCACTGAATCACGCCGCGATGCGAGAAGCATACGGGCGCTGGAAATAAGCGGAGAGTGAAAGTGTGGCGCAACGACGTACCAACAGCTGGCGCATCTCGCGATCGCCTTCGGCGAACCACCGTTGCGGGCGGTCAGCTCACTGCAGTTAGAGCCCGGGGAAGATGGTCGCTGAGTCATGTGGCGCCCCGGGGGAGCCATCAGGTGTGTCCAGGTGGGCGCGCTACACGCACCGCCATGTGGGACAAGGTTCCGGCCTTGCTGCTGGAGGCGCACGCCTCGCTTGCTGCTGCGCCCGCGGCTGTTTGGAGAACGGACCGGGGACCGGCGCCGCGGATGTCTGCTGTCGCAAGCTACAAGGCGCTCCACCACCCGTTACCTCCCCTGCAAGGCTCATCCTGCCACCAGGCGTAATCTTACCTGCCGGCAACAGGTGGCAACTGCGCCCAGCGCTTGCGCAATTTCACGTCAAACAGCAGCAACAGCGTTGCCTGCTGTTTACTCTGCTTACTCGTGGGTGGTCGAGGGAAGTTGCTGCCCACGAGCTGCCTCGGCCCACCACAAATGCCGCTGTTTACAAATCGCCTCTTCTACTAGCGGGAAAATAGGACATAGCCTGAAGGCATCAATGAATTGTCAGTGCTCAAATATATGAAGTTTGTTTGCCTGACCATCTACCGCAGCAGCTGTTATAGTCAGCTGTTATATCGAAATAGACGACAGAGGGATAGAAGGATAGAGAAACAATTAAAATCGCTCAAAAGAGGAAAGGCCGCTGGACCTGATGCGATACCAGTTCGATTTTACACAGAGTACGCGAAGGAACTTGCCCCCCTTCTTGCAGCGGTGTACCGTAGGTCTCTAGAAGAGCGTAGCGTTCCAAAGGATTGGAAAAGGGCACAGATCATCCCCGTTTTCAAGGGACGTCGAACAGATGTGCAGAACTATAGACCTATATCTCTAACGTCGCTCAGTTGCAGAATTTTGGAACACGTATTATGTTCGAGTATAATGACTTTTCTGGAGACTAGAAATCTACTATGTAGGAATCAGCATGGGTTACGAAAAAGACGGTCGTGTGAAACCCAGCTCGCGCTATTCGTCCACGAGACTCAGAGGGCCATACACACAGGTTCACGGGTAGATGCCGTGTTTCTTGACCCCGCAAGGCGTTCGATACAGTTCCCCACAGTCGTTTAATGAACAAAGTAAGAGCATATGGACTATCAGACCAATTGTGTGATTGGATTGAGCAGTTCCTAGATAACAGAACGCAGCATGTCATTCTCAATGGAGTCAAGTCTTCCGAAGTAAGAGTGATTTCAGGTGTGCCGCAGGGGAGTGTCATAGGACCGTTGCTATTCACAATATACATAAATGACCTGGTGGATGACATCGGAAGTTCACTGAGGCCTTTTGCAGATGATGCTATGGTGTATCGAGAGGTTATAACAATGGAAAATTGTACTGAAACGCAGGAGGATCTGCAGCGAATCGACGCATGGTGCAGGGAATGGCAATTGAATCTCAATATAGACAAGTGTAATGTGCTGCGAATACATAGAAAGATAGATCCCTTATTATTTAGCTATATAATAGCAGGTCAGCAACTGGAAGCAGTTAATTCCATAAATTATCTGGGAGTACGCATTAGGAGTGATTTAAAATGGAATGATCATATAAATTTGATCGTCGGTAAAGCAGATGCCAAACTGAGATGCATTGGAAGAATCCTAAGGAAATGCAATCCGAAAACAAAAGAAGTAGGTTACAGTACGCTTGTTCGCCCACTGCTCAGCAGCGTGGGATCCGTACCAGATAGGGTTGATAGAAGAGATACAGAAGATCCAACGGAGAGCAGCGCGCTTCGTTACCGGATCATTTAGTAATCGCGAAAGCGTTACGGAGATGATAGATAAACTCCAGTGGAAGACTCTGCAGGAGAGACGCTCAGTAGCTCGGTACGGGCTTTTGTTAAAGTTTCGAGAACATAACTTCACCGAAGAGTCAAGCAGTATATTGCTCCCTCCTACGTATGTCTCGCGAAGAGACCATGAGGATAAAATCAGAGAGATTAGAGCCCACACAGAAGCATACCGACAATCCTTCTTTTCACGAACAATACGAGACTGGAATAGAAGGGAGAACCGATAGAGGTACTCAGGGTACTCTCCGCCACACACCGTCAGGTGGCTTGCGGAGTATGGATGTAGATGTAGATACCGATTTTTCTGTCCGAAGCGTACTTCAAATAAGTAAAGAGTATTTCCAGCAGGCGCTGTCGAGGCACACTGATGTGACTACCTGTCAAAAGCCTGAATAAGCACCTTGTTCAGCGCGTATTGCAGCGAGAAGTGCGGCAAGAGTGTCAGTGACGTTCTGGAAGGTACCGAAAAGAATACGGAGCCATGCCGATTCCAGCGCCGTGCCTAGCTGCGGTGTATCTTCCGTTTGAGGATCCAGAGCGCGAAAAGCCCGATGGGGGTGGACCCACAGGTTCTCAGTTGTATTTTAATCTGGCGCTTAAGTCTGGAACCGCGACCGCTACGTTCTCAGGTTCGAATCCTGCTTCGGGCATGGGTGTGTGTGATGTCCTTAGGTTAGGTTTAAGTAGTTCTACGTTTTCGAGGACTGATGGCCACAGATATTAACTCCCATAGTGCTCAGAGCCATTTGAACCATTTGACACATGTAGGGGTAGTCCACGAGAATAGAGGTATGGTTGTGTTGATTCATTTGCCTTCCCTAATGATGTGATCGCGCAGGGAATGGCACGAAAACATTCCCAAGATCATAAAGTTCCATCCTACGGCTTGCATCCTTTCGACGATTGTTACAGGGCCGTACACGCCAAACGCCATCTGTCCGATGGAGCATAAAACGTGATTCATCTGGAAAGGCCACCTGTCGCCACTCGCAAGGCAGCATTCCCAAGTGTATGAACCTCCACAGCAAGAACCTGGTTCATTAACCCAGGCTGAGTGCTGTTCACCGCGATGAAGGCTAGAGTTCGCACGCCAGTACGTCTACTGACAAGGAACATTCCTAAGTGTCAATGAAAGATCTCGACGAAATTTGACGTGTATGTAGATGGGGCCAAACAATGCTGTATGTATTTTCTTCGTGTGTGGCCAGTTTCAATTTTAAGGGATAAAACACACCCCAAAAGGTCATTAGGCATCTTAGGTTTGGAGGGAATATCTTCGTGACGATGATGTGTAAAAAAAAAAAGTTTCTCATATAAAAGTTGATACATTCTTCAAAAGTGTATAGTCGAATTTTGTAATAATTTGAAATTTTCTAAAATACCCACCACCATTAATTAATTCTGAAAAATGAAGACTTTCGTTACCACATGAATTAAAGAAACTTTAGTAACATACATCGACGTGTAATAAATCTGGTTTCTGAAATACAACTTGTGGAAAATACGCTGTAGACAATGTGCTGACACAGTATTTTCAACATACCTAGTTAGAATACCTAGACATTCATTATTAGTCTAGTTATTTATTTTACTTATATTTGTTTTATGTTTTAAGTTACTATCTTATGTGTACATTAATTTTTATTTTGTTTTTTAGTTTACCGTTTCACATGCCTGAATTTTGTTAACTGGAAATTGGAAGTAACCTATTTTTATGGTACAAAATTATTGCAGTGATAATAATCTGTAAATAAATGCTTAAAACATAATGTTTTCATACACCATGCACATAAAGTGAACGAAATTCCTTCACGTAATATACACGATACTGAATACAATATAAAACAGACGTCAGCAGGATTTCAAACTGCCGCGGTGTCCCTCTAAATATTCTAATTCGTATATTGGTAAGCCTTGCTCGAAAGAACTCAATACGTACTGGTGACTGCAGTTTGATTATGTTGTTTCTCAAATGGAGATTGACAACATAATCATTCAATAGAACTAGACCTGAAAACTTTCTTACAGTGTTCTTCCAACATCGAAAGCCCTATATGTCCCACTGCTGTGTATGTGCCATCGAGGCTTTTGGGATCACCAGGTGAACGAGTTCCTTGTCCTCGTGTACGATGGTCAAAACGGTGTTTTCACACGGAGCACCCGCCTTTTCATAGTTTTCAAGGAAACTAACGATCAGAGTGGACTGAGAACTCGTGAAAGTGACAGCATAAAAATCCGGTAAACGACGTCTGGCTAGGTCAAAAAATATTTGCAAGATGTTCTCTCTCCCAGTGAGGAAAAATTTATGTTATTGATAGATTCTTGGGGCTGTCAAAAGTAAAAAATGTTTAGCTATTTTAATCAGGTATATTGAAAATATTCTGACAGCACATTATACACTCATGCTAATATAATGAGGATAATTGCACACAATGTGGTGGCACTGCACAAAACTGGAACTAAGAGCTTAGGCACATAGGGAACACACACGACACAAGCTTGTAAGTCCACGGTATTGGTGATTAGTTGAGAAAACCGTCCCGAATCACATGTGCTACAAAACGCCACTGTTTCCTGCGCATGTACCCGGACATCAGTATGGGATATGATCACCATGCACACGTACACAGGCCGCACAACGGGTTGGCATACTCTGGATCAGGTGGTCGAACAGCTGCTGGGGTATAGCCTCCCATTCTTGCGTCAGTGCCTGTCGGAACTCCTGAAGTATCATAGGGGTTTGAAGACGTGCAGTGATACGTCGACCGAGAGCATCCCAGACATGCTCGGTGTGCTTTAGGTCTGGAGAACAGGCAGGATACTCCATTCGCCTGATGACTTCTGTTTCAAGGTACTCCTCCACAATGGCAGCTAGGTGGGGCCGTGCGTTATCATCCATCAGGAGGAAGCTGGGACCCACTGCACCCCTGAAAAGGCGGACATACTGGTGCAAAATGACGTCCCGATACACCTGACCGGTTACAAGTTCCTCTGTCAAAGACACGCAGGGGTGTACGTGCACCAATCATAATCCCACCTCACACCATCAAACCGCGACTTCCATACAGGTCCCTTTCAAGGACATTAAGGGGTTGGTATCTGGTTCCTGGTTCATGCCAGATGCAAACCTGGCGAGAATCATTGTTCAGACTATACCTGGACTCATCCGTGAACATAACCTGGGACCACTGTTCCAATGACCATGTACTGTGTTCTTGACACCAGGCTTTACGGGCTCTTCTGTGACCAGGGTTCAGTGGAATGCACCTTGCAGATCTCCAGGTGAATAAACAATGTCTGTTCAGCCGTCTGTAGACTGTGTGTCTGGAGACAACTGTTCCAGTGGCTGCGGTAAGGTTTTCTTGTGGTTGTACACTGTGGACTTCCCGTACTGTAGCGTCTGGACACGTTTCCTGTCTGCTGGAATCGTTGCCATAATCGTCAGATCACATTTTGTGGCACACGGAGTGCCCGTGCAACGACTTGCTGTGTTTGACCAGCTTCCAGTCGCCCTAGTATTCTATCCCTCATAACGTCATTAATATATGTTCTTTGAGCCATTTTCAACACACAGTCACCATTAGCACGTCTGAAAACGTCTGCACACTTATTCGCTGCACGGTACTCTGACATGCACCAACACACGTCTGCGTAAGTGGACTGCTACCAGCGACACCGTGCGACGACCGCAGGTCAAATGCACAGCATGGTTATACCCCGAGGTGATTTAAACCTGCAAACCGCCTACCAGAGCGTTGTTTCACCATGTACCAACATTATCGTTAATTTATCAGCATGAGTGTATATAGCGTGTTTTTCAAAAACAGTATTTCGGAAACTGGCTTCATTACACATGGGTGTATGTATCTTGAAAGCTTCTCTAATTTTTGTTAGGAAAATTTTCATTTAAAAAAAATAATGGTGGGTGGGGCAGTTCGCAAAATTTAATATTGTTACAATGTTCGATCATACAGTTTTCAAGAATGTTACTTATATACCATCTTTTATACATGAAACAGATTTTATTTATCATCGGTTCGAAGACATTCCCTCCAAACCCAATACGCCAAATTACCTTTTGGGGTGTGTTTTATCCCTTAAAAGTGGAACTGGGCAAAACAAAAAAATACGTATCGTCTAATTTTGCCTCCCTCTACACTCCCGCCAAGTTTCATCAAGATCTTTCATTGGTACTTAGTAATGATCCCATGTCAGTCGACGTCCAGTTGCGGTATTGGCGTGCAAACTCTAGCCTTCATCGTGAAGAAGAACAGTTAGCTTGGGTTAATGAAACAGGTGCCTGCTGCAGAGACCTAAAAGCAGCAACGTTTGCTGAAGCGTCGTCGAGGAGACACTGTTGGTAGCTCCTTGGTTCGTCTGGGCGATCAGATGCTCAACAGTTCCACGCCTGTTCGCCAGTACACACCTCCGCAGCGTCGTTCACCCTGCCGTCAGTAGCCCTCGTCGAAGGTTTCGTACAGCGCGATTTTGCCACACGCGGCACGCTTTAACAACGCAGCAGGCGAACAGTTTACAGACTTCGCTGTTTCGGAAGTGCTTCCACTCTTCGCCCGAAATCCAATGATCACGCCCTTCTGGGCGTCAGATAAATCGCGCCGTTTCTGCATTACTACAACGACTGCACTGTTTTCCGTGTCCCCACGACACGCAATATATATATATCCTCCACTGCTGTTGCTTCCATCTGCCTTTTGTGAGTGGTTATTGCACGTTGACCTCGACCATAGCCGGCGGTGACCGGTACAAGTATGTGCGTGACGTACACGCTTCTTCGGGACATTTGTCGCGACTTGTATGAGCGCGCTACTTGAAAGTCGTACAACAGACGATTTGTATCAATGCAGCGCTGTTAGGAATTGGCGATAGCTTCACAAAACAAGGATTGTAGACTATCCCCGATGTTATTCAATCTGTACATGTGAAGGGAAGGAAACAAGGGGAAATTGAAAAAGAGAGAAGAAATGAACATTTTGAAGGTTGGCGATGATATTTCATTTCTGAGAGGGCATAAGACATAGACCATTTGAACGGAATTGATAACGTCTTGAAAATAGGTTACACGATGAACATTAACAAAAGTAAAACAAGGGTAATTAAATGCAATCAGTTGATGGCGAGGAATTAGATTAGGAAATGAAGCACTGAAAGCAGTTCAGGAAAATTTGGGAAGCAAAATACGTGACGACGTCGATTTAGAGAGATGTAAAAATGAGACAGGTAATAGAAAAAACATGAAAAAGAGGAATTGGTTACTATTGACTATAAATTTAAGCGTTAGGAAGTCTTTCCCGAAGGTATTTATCTGGAGTATAGCTTTGTACGGAAATGAAACGTGTAAGACAAACAGTTCAGACAAGAAGAGAATAGAAGCTTCTCAAATATGGTGCTATGTGGAACGATGAAGATTAGATGGGTAAATATAATAACTAACGTGGAGGTAACGAAGAGAATTGAAAAAAAAAAGAAACCTATGACATAGCTTTACAAAACGTAGGGTTGACAGGACACATCCCGAGGCATCAAGGTATCGTCACTATGGTAATGGAGGAAAATGTGGGGAGTAAAGATTGTAGACTGAGAAAGCACGAATACAGTAAGTAGCTTCAAAGAGATGAATAAGACAGTGTAACGTGGAGAGCTGCATCAAACCAATTTTTGGACCCAACACAATAACACCAACTACTTGCAGCTACATGAAAACGTATCGTAAATAGACTATATGCTGGAACATACATTTTCTGGAAGGGGCTCTACCACGGGTCCTGTATACTGTAGAACTGGCAGCTTTCCTTCGCTCTGCAGTAATACTTAAATTTAGACCCAGAAGTGATTCGCCGAAGCCGCGGCAAACTTAGCGTTTCTGTACAGGTATTAGATTAGAGTACCTTAACCATTGCTCCGTTTCGCATACTAATTTGATTCCAGAAAGTAGTGGTGTTGACGTAGCTGGTATCGAGGATTAAAGATAAGTAACTCTTTTTTGTCACACTAATATTTTCGAATAGCGACGCAAAAAGATACTATTCAGGTCACAAAACTTCATGGCTCAACTGGTGTTTTCGCTACAATCGTACAGGAACGATAAGTGGAAGATTAACATAGCAACTAGCTAAAGATACTGGGCAAAATCTTGAAGCGTTCCAAATTTAAGTCGGAGATTAAATGTTCATGCGGTTTTAGTATTTTATAAGTCGCTTATAGCTCCTTACCTTCTTTCAGCTCTAGTCATGACTTCCTAATGCGAAAAATGCAAGGCTGCACCCGTGCTTACGAGTCAGAGCTAAACTCTATTACTCCCCTGCCTCCCTACCCTGATAACTGGCTGTATAAGTCAGTATAAATATCGGAGAAGGTCAAGAACGTACAAGCCGCAAAAGGAGTGTGCACCGTAAAGCGCTGCAGTCTTCAAACCTTTAAGTTGGGGACTGTTTTACTAGACAAGGCTAAACACTGAGTGAATACATTAAAATTGCAGAGCAAAAGAATACGCGTTACAGTAGATTCGCAAGTCCTGTCATTAACAACTGCCTGTGAATATGGCGCTCCTCCCTGTTCCGAGAACGCTTGTAACAATGCCACAAAGAGTCGCAATATATGTTCCGTGTAGCAGCATGTGTGTTCTTCATTTGGATGCGAACTGCTTCTAGGACACGACATGCTGGCTTATCTGCTTCGTAGAGGTCTTTTGATGTACCGCGTGTTTGTTTTCACCAGATGAATGATATGTCAATGTTGTTATCTCTAAGCAGTGAGACGTCATACTTTAAACATCCTCGCAGCTTCTTTGTTACCAATTATAAACATTACAGCAGCTCACCCACATTTAAAAGCGCCGCGCTCTGTTTTCACAAACAATTTTCGCTTCTAACCTTGATATTTGTTTTTTGTTTTCACATAACACAGAACACACTAAATCCATAGAAATCCGTTCACAGATTATAACAAATATCTTACATGAAAAATATAAATACGGTCGAAATTAAAAACCAACTACCCTCATTTAAATTTTACCAACGTTGATGTCTCTTTAACATAGCATATTGTAATTACAGCATTCAAAATAATTAATTTTAGAGCTAGTGTTTGATTGTTTCCATTTGCCAAATTTGTCAGTTGCCATCGAAGAGCTCCAGTAAACTCATTGACCGAATGGACAATTTGAAACTGCTCCAAACTTTCAAGTCTATTACACACACGATGACTGGCTTTTGGGTTTTTAGAAAAAATGACATTAAAACATTTTTGATAAAAATAGTTTTATTGTTTCTCAAAATACTTGCGATGTAAATTTTTACGCTTCTGTATTTGTTCGCCCCACTCCTAGAAACATTTTTTCCACGATCATGTTGCTACCTCAAAAAAATAGTTTTAGTTTCACAGCAAAATATCTGAACATTAGATATTTTGCTTGACACAAGGGAGAAAAAAAATTGGTTAGTCGACAAACCAGGTTAATACGGGCAATAAGACTTTGATTCGAAGTTTTCCTTTACCAAATAATAAAATATTTGACATCCTGCATGTCAGCTTGATTTGTCGCGATAAGGAATGACGACGTTTTCAGTTGTTTTCCTGATTTCATCACTGGTTTGTCGCAAGCAAACTCTTGCGTACCATTCAGCATAAGCTGTTCATTGATCCGTTCCTGTAAATACGTTATTCGCAACAAGAGTAACTATCATTTCAAATGGTGTATGTTTGTCACCAAACGGTTTTTCAAACTAACTCAAAATTTCTTAAAGTAAGTTAAAGTAAAGTAATCAAACAGGACTTTTAAATTAAAATTTTAATGAGTGAGTGGTACTAGTTCTTAATTTCGCAGATATTCTTAACATTAGGATTTATGGATGAAATTTAAGTTCTATGTCATAGTTGGCATTAAGTCTGATGCGATCCCATAAAATGGCATCTCTTTGGACGATGATATTACTTTGAATAGTAATTTAGGATCTACTCAAATTCATTGGTGCCCTTTGTTATTTGGATAAAAAATTAACATCACAAGATTTTAAAATAGCACATAATCGATTCTTTCAAACCGTGTAACTATGGAAGCGACGTTATCTTGCCTACACAAAAAAGAAAAAGAAACGCTTTTTTCCCTAATCTCCAAAATATTTGCGTCATATACACGAAACAATTAAGATTCAAGAATCGTACATGAGCCTTTGCTGGCAAAATGCGCATCTAAATTTGATTGTACCGGAAGCCTAAGAAGTTTTGTTTATTCCTTGGTGTCATAATTAAATAAAATTTGATTGTTTATCTATCGCAAGGTGACTTTGAACACCGCTATCATGCTGGTATGTTCTCTCCGACAGATCAGCCGATCTGTGATTGATTTTCACCTTTCTATTCAAAAAGTAAGTTTAATTAATTCTATACAGGGTGTCCATAAAGTCCGCAAACACTTTGAATTATTTATTGCAAAAGAACTAAACATTGTACAGATGTCATACATATTGGGTTTTGAATAGAAATTGTAAAAGTGTTTCTTTACAAACATACAAACATTCGTATGCGAACCATGAGTGACCCGAGAGACGTCAATAGGGTAACAGAATTAATTCTTGCCATACCCGTCCCAGTATGGCAGCATCGACTGTGGCAGTCGCTTCTCGCTCTCTTTGCCGGGCACAAGCAAGCCGTAACGAAATTGTTGTGCCAGTAGTAAATGGTCTTCCTTGTTGGTGCGTACTTGGTTCTAAACTTTCGTTGAACAGCTGTAGCACACTTGTTTTTGTCGAACTACAACACACAGAAAGCTCGATCCGCCCCTGAGTTCGCCATGTTTGCGACTAGGCCTGACTAAAAAAACTTCCAGGGTTTCTCTTCAAAATGACGTATGTATGACACCTATACAATGTTTGATTCTTGTGCAATAAATAATTAAGTGTCCCCGGGCTTTATGTACACCCTGTATTGTGCATATATATATGTTTCAGTTGATTACAATTATTGTTTTCGTTTTTGAAGATATGGTAGGAGGATGTATGAGCATTGCTGGTCCTCAGACTTCTGGAAACTATTGTAAAACCACTTAAGCTAATTCGTGAAAAGAAGATAACGGTAACCAAAGTATTTTAATTTAATTTTGTCCATATTTCGCAACTTCAATCGTGAATGTACTCAATACACTGGAAATACGAATTAACAAACGCCTTCAGTCACAACTTTTCGTGTTTTATTTAGTACATGATAGCTCATAACCTATTTATTAAGCACACGATAGGATAACCTAACATCAAACCTTTTCATGACAAGAAATGCATTTCACCGCATTCAAGAGAAAAAAATAAAGAATGTATTAAGGCAAATTACATCTGATGATGGACCCACAGGGTTCGAAATGCATCGTGTACGTAATAAAAGACGAAAAGTTGTGGCTGAAGGCGTTTGTTAATTCATACTTTCAGCGTAAAGTATTTTTAAAATACCGAAGGGGATTCTATCTAACAAAATAAATGTAAACATTTAAAAAACCAGCAGAAATGTTTTAATGCTTATGAAGTACAGCAGAAGTTGATTCATATGGGCATCTGGTATTTCCCTTTAGACTTGTTTGACCTAAGGTTAATAATTAAAATGATGGACAGAATGGAACGGATAGTAGCAAAGTTTGGGCATTCCAACTTTTCTGGTCAATATCGGCCTCATTAAATTGTAAATAGCCACAATGCATGGTTGTCAACGAGGCAGTGTGGCAACATAGAACCGAACAGAGCGTCTCTTACCAGAGAAGTTACTCATGAATATTTTGAAAATCTGAAGAGGTTGATGGCTGGTGTACTACCAGAAAACATTGAGAACTTCGGTTAAACTAACATCTACGAAGGCTTGCTGAAAAGTAATGCCTCCAATTCTTTTATTCTGTTCTCAACATCCCTTGAGGTATTACATGTCAGTCGTATTACTCGGTCGACATTCCTGTTTAGCTGACGCAAGTTGGATCCCTTCGCGCTAGAAGATTCCGAATTGTAGCATGTAGCGGAGCTTGAGAAACAGTGTGTTTTAACCCAGTTTCTAACCACAGAAAACGTGCCTTTAATTGAAATCCATAGAAGAATCGAAGCTGTGTACGGCGATGACAATGCCAGACAACATACGATTTCTGGGACGTATGCAACAATCCGACGCCTCGGGTTCACTGTTGTCATCGATCATCCCGACTTGGATCCATCCGATTTTCACCTCTTCCCAAAACTTAAAAAGAACATCTTGGAGGACTTGACTTTGATAGCGATGAAGCGGTACAAACAGAGGTGGGGCTGTGACTCCATCAACAATGTTAATCGTTCTACAGTGACTGTATCAACAAGATGGTGTCTCGCAGGGAGAAATGTGTTCGTCACCAGGATGACTTTGATTGTAAATAAAGTTTGTGTTGTTTAAAAATCGGAGGCATTACTTTTCAGTACGCCCTCGTATATGACCCATGGTGTGAGACTGCGCTGATTAAACGTAGTAGTAATTACACGGAGAGCATAATGAAACAATCCAGAACTAGAGTTTCCATCACGCTCTATGATAAACCAACAGGTATTCTACTACCAGTATACTTTTATGTTGTCCATAAATCGTGGTGATCTGGTGGTCTTTCAAAAGCGCACTACGATCACACAAAAAATAGCAAACTTCTGGAGTTTGGTTCTTCACTATTTCCCTCATTCCATAGAACTTACAGGTCCATGAGTGATTATTGGAGATAATATCTCTGTTCATTTTTCAATTGAAGGCGTCAAAGATGCCACTGGTAATAATGTTCAAATGGTTCAAATGGCTCTGAGCACTATGGGACTTAATTACTGCTGTGGTCATCAGTCCCCTAGAACTTAGAACTACTTAAACCTAACTAACCTAAGGACATCACACACATCCATGCCCCAGGCAGGATTCGAACCTGCGACCGTAGCGGTCGCGCGGTTCCAGACTGTAGCGCCTAGAGCCGCTCGGCCACTCCGGTCAGAATGTTCGCGTTCTCTGTTTACCACTTAACTCACTTGATACAACCCTTTTTTCAGAATCAGATTCAAGTGATGATGAGCTGAATGATGACATCCTGCAAAAATTTAGTGCAGGCGATGACAGTAAAGATGAGGTGAATTATTGGCAGCGCTCAATTGAAGAACATGATGTAGAGACGTGTGTAAAGTAAAGAACTGTGATGTGCGTAAAGGAATATATGTTCTAGTGACGTTTACTTGGAAGAAAAATGTAAAATATTTTGATTGCTGGTGAGAATGAAATTAAGTTCTTGAGCAACTGGCATTTAAAGATGTAATCAAATGAAGTGTTTCTTGTTTGGCTTAATCTTTCTGATGTGCCAAGTGATAAAAAGGATGATATTTTTAGAGTTTAACGTGAGCTTAATATAGACAGGAAGGGAAGACTGTCACACGGAGCTCTTGGTGTGGCGATCTCAGATCTTGGAAACGTTTTCCAGTCGAGACTAGTATCAGAGGTAAATTTGATGATGATGATGATTTATGGGTGAGGGCACTAAACACCAACGTCATCAACGCCTTCAGAGGTAAATTTCACGCTGGGACGTCAGCAATAGGATAACTGCCTACCAACCATAGACGAATGATCTCACAGAACGCTTTTACAAGACTTTGGCAGATATCCTTTCGATGTACGCTGATGCCTTACAGAGAGGCTGTGATATAATACTGCCTATCGTGATATGCGAACATATCTACATCTACATCTACATCTACATCCGTACTCCGCAAGCCACCTGACGGTGTGTGGCGGAGGGTACCCTGAGTGCCTCTATCGGTTCTCCCTTCTATTCCAGTCTCGTATTGTACGTGGAAAGAAGGATTGTCGGTATGCTTCTGTGTGGGCTCTAATCTCTCTGATTTTATCCTCATGGTCTCTTCGCGAGATATACGTAGGAGGGAGCAATATACTGCTTGACTCTTCGGTGAAGGTATGTTCTCGAAACTTTAACAAAAGCCCGTACCGAGCTACTGAGCGTCTCTCCTGCAGAGTCTTCCACTGGAGTTTATCTATCATCTCCGTAACGCTTTCGCAATTACTAAATGATCCTGTAACGAAGCGCGCTGCTCTCCGTTGGATCTTCTCTATCTCTTCTATCAACCCTACCTGGTGCGGATCCCACACTGCTGAGCAGTATTCAAGCATTGGGCGAACAAGCGTACTGTAACCTACTTCCTTTGTTGTCGGATTGCATTTCCTTAGGATTCTTCCAATGAATCTCAGTCTGGCATCTGCTTTACCGACGATCAACTTCATATGATCATTCCATTTTAAATCACTCCTAATGCGTACTCCCAGATAATTTATGGAATTAACTGCTTCCAGTTGCTGACCTGCTATTTTGTAGCTAAATGATAAGGGACCTATCTTTCTATGTATTCGCATCACATTACACTTCGCTACATTGAGATTCAATTGCCATTCCGTGCACCATGCGTCAATTCGCTGCAGATCCTCCTGCATTTCAATACAATTTTCCATTGTTGCAACCTTTCGATACACCACAGCATCATCTGCAAAAAGCCTCAGTGAACTTCCGATGTCATCCACCAGGTCATTTATGTATATTGTGAATAGCAACGGTCCTATGACACTCCCCTGCGGCACACCTGAAATCACTCTTACTTCGGAAGACTTCTCTCCATTGAGAATGACGTGCTGCGTTCTGTTATCTAGGAACTCCTCAATCCAATCACACAATTGATCTGATAGTCCGTATGCTCTTACTTTGTTCATTAAACGACTGTGGGGAACTGTGTCAAACGCCTTGCGGAAGTCAAGAAACACGGCATCTACCTGTGAACCCGTGTCTAAGGCCCTCTGAGTCTCGTGGACGAATAGCGCGAGCTGGGTTTCACACGATCGTCTTTTTCGAAACCCATGCTGATTCCTACAGAGTAGATTTCTAGTCTCCAGAAAAGACATTATACTCGAACATAATACGTGTTCCAAAATTCTACAACTGATCGACGTTAGAGATATAGGTCTATAGTTCTGCACATCTGTTCGACGTCCCTTCTTGAGAACGGGGATGACCTGTGCCCTTTTCCAATCCTTTGGAACGCTTCGCTCTTCTAGAGACCTACGGTACACCGCTGCAATAAGGGGGGCAAGTTCCTTCGCGTACTCTGTGTAAAATCGAACTGGTATCCCATCAGGACCAGCGGCCTTTCCTCTTTTGAGCGATTTTAATTGTTTCTCTATCCCTCTGTCGTCTACTTCGATATCTACCATTTTGTCAACTGTGCGACAATCTAGAGAAGGAAGCACAGTGCAGTCTTCCTCTGTGAAACAGCTTTGGAAGAAGACATTTAGTAATTCGGCCTTTAGTCTGTCATCCTCTGTTTCAGTACCATTTTGGTCACAGAGTGTCTGGACATTTTGTTTTGATCCACCTACCGCTTTGACATAGGACCAAAATTTCTTAGGATTTTCTGCCAAGTCAGTACATAGAACTTTACTTTCGAATTCATTGAAAGCCTCTCGCATAGCCCTCCTCACACTACATTTCGCTTCGCGTAATTTTTGTTTGTCTGCAAGGCTTTGGCTATGTTTATGTTTGCTGTGAAGTTCCCTTTGCTTCCGCAGCAGTTTTCTAACTCGGTTGTTGTACCACGGTGGCTCTTTTCCATCTCTTACGATCTTGCTTGGCACATACTCATCTAACGCATATTGTACCATGGTTTTGAACTTCGTCCACTGATGCTCAACACTATCTGTACTTGAGACAAAACTTGTGTGTTGAGCCATCAAGTACTCTGAAATCTGCTTTTTGTCACATATGTGCTTTTTGTCACATATGTAGCGAAGCATGACATTACTTCTTTCTGTTCCTCGGTCGCGAGGACGAAGCAACTGTGGAATCACTGTTTCCGCTTCAACCGGACGATGTTCAGGATGACTAGGTGAAACACTTATTACCAGGTCGGAAAAAGCAAGATCTAGGAGAAATATTGAGAGCGCTATAAAGCTAAACACCAACTGTGTGATACCGGCTGTGTGGTATGAATTTTTACACGTGTGCCGTGAGTAGGAACATCGGAAACGTTACTATGGTGCTAATTTGGGCTGTATCATGTTCTTCTTAGCTTATCAGTCGTCAAATAGCAAATTGATGATTGTGACGCTTCATCGAGAAGACAAAAGCACAGAGACGTCACACATTTTCTCCGTAGAAGCCCTATTACAGCCCTGAGGCGTAGATCGACGATGGGGGCTTCATATTCAACAAAACTGAAGACTCGTTAAACGATCGTTAATTCTGGATGCGAGGGGCTACCTTCGATGCTCGTCATAATTAACAGGATGTGAGAACACGTCTAAAATTTGAGCGTCCGCCAGCGCTGCTATTGACAAAATAGAGATCCAGGGTGCCGTATTCGGCTTCAGTAAGAAGCGCGCCATTTTAAGCAAAACTTAGTTTTTAACGCATCGAAGTATTTATGACGCTATGTGTCGTAGATTATGTGTTGCACAGTGACATAATTTTGCAGGTATATTCAGTGATATGTATAGATACTATCTGCAAACAGCGTCGCGAACAAAGTCGGTAGTAAGGAAGCAATAAATTAAAACATCAGGCCTGGTGCTGCCGTTTTACTACGTGAATACCGGAAATGTAGTAAGCGATAAACTTTTTTTTTCGTGATTTTGTAGAGCAGCGTCAGTGAGAAAAAGTTCCGTTAAGTCGCTAAGTGGTCTGGTTCTCAACTAATAGGTGAATGAAGTGCAGGAATACGTTGCCTGGAGACAAGCAGACAGTTTATAACTGCAATACTTGCCTTGTTCTGCTAAACTTTAACATAAGATTACACCTCTTAATGATTTGATTATGACAACATCTAAAATTTTTGGATTCGGTTGATAACTACACGAAATATGTGACTGTCGGCTTTCCCGGCGTAAACTGTTGGTGAAGGTTTCTCAGGTCTCCATCTTCTGGCCACTAGATGGATCGTATGATACTTTCTGAAACGTCGCGAGATATCAACTCTACCACCCGGCTGGAGACTCCAGAAACCTTCATCACCAGTTACACGAAATATTGAAAATCAGTGTTTCGTCGCCCCCGGAAGCTGTCAGACAGTAAACCTACAAATGGTAGTGAATACTCTGCTTCAGGTTCCAGGATTGTCGTTTAGAAATATAGATAACCAGCTTAGCTCCCGCTGCATCTCTCGTGTACACTGTACGATCTGCACTTTTTTTTTCGTTTTAAACGAATTTGTATGTTGCTACGACCATTAATCGTGTGTAAACCAAAGAACGTACTTTCTATAAAAGAGGTAGTGGCAATTTCAC
Organism: Schistocerca gregaria; assembly: GCF_023897955.1. Classification (NCBI taxonomy): domain Eukaryota; kingdom Metazoa; phylum Arthropoda; class Insecta; order Orthoptera; family Acrididae; genus Schistocerca; species Schistocerca gregaria. The sequence goes on along the minus strand of NC_064926.1, from coordinate 419,256,034 downwards.
AAATTGCATAACCTTCCAAACTTTTCACTCTAATTCTGGTCATGGAAGCATGGTCTTTACCGAATGTACTTCTGACCCAAAAGCGTTACTCATAGCTGGAGTCAGTAGTTTTTGTTAATCCTGCCTTTGAGTTCTTGTGGTGATATTTCATCCCCTCTCATATATACCAATTTTCATAGATTTAAGTTTAAAATTTTTTTAATATCATGAAATATTGTCACGAAAATTTTCGTCCTCAAGTTTATGCCATTATGGGTTCCCAAAAGCAATGAAATACGTATTTCTTTATTTCTAACTGAGTAGTCAAATAACAGTTTCCATATATGTACCTCTAAAAATAATTTAATAGTTCTTTAATAATTACATATTTTCAAAATAAAACCCTTCACTCACTATTTCACTCGCTTGTGGGTTGAATTTACAAAAATGCTGAAACGAAATACCAATTTTCGTAGTTCTAACTTCAAAGTTGTCTTAATAGGTACATATTTTTTAAAAGCCTCTCACCTCCTATTTCACCCCCTTAAGAGGAGAATTTCAAAAAATCCTTTCTTAAACGATGCCGACAGTATGAGATCAACAACCTCTCCAAATTTCAAGTATCTATCCTTAGCGGTCTGGGCTGGGCGATGAGGAGTCAGTGAATTACTCAGTACATTTCCTTTTTCCGTATATAGAGATTTCTGGGTGGTTCTAGAAATTTTCACTTTTGTGTATTCTGCAATATTTGATGTCTCTGTAAATAGCTGCACTCTCTGTGCAGCAGATCAGGTCCGTTCTGGCTACACGTTGGCACTAGTAATAAACGTGTTTTCGGTGCTAAGTGTTTTAATTCATTGACTATCCTGCTTTCGGGTTTGCACCTTTCTGGTTACGACCTGACAATATACGCAAACTGTATGAGGTTCCTTTCATAAATGTAAGGCTCTAATGAGTCAGTAAAATTAAATCTCATCTTTGCTTATTGTCAGGAGGCGGAAATGAAACGTGATTCAAGTGAGTAGACATATATTAAGTGATCAAAAGTATTCGGACACCTGGCTAAAAATGACTTACCTTCGGTAATGCTGGAATTCAATATGGTGTTGGCCCACCCTTAGCCTTGACAGCTTCCACTCTCGCATGCATACGTTCAATCAGGCGATGGAAGGTTTCTTGGGGAATGGCAGCCCATTCTTCGCGGAGTGCTGCTCTGAGGAGAGGTACCGATGTCGGTCGGTGAGGCCTGACACAAAGTCGGCGTTCCAAAACATCCCAAACGTGTTCTATAGTATTAAGGTCAGGACTCTGTGCAGGCCAGTCCATTAGAGGGATTTTATTGTCGTGCAACCACTTCGCCACAGGCCGTGTGCATTATGAACAGGTGCTCGATCATGTTGAAAGGTGCAATCGCCATCCCGAATTGCTCTTCAACAGTGGAAAAGAAGAAGGCGCTTAAAACATCGATATAGGCCTGTTCTGTGATAGTGCCACGCAACAAGAGGTGCAAGTCTCCTCCATGAAAAACACGACTACACCATAACACCACCGTCTCCGAATTTCCAGATCCTGTAAAGTACGTATGCAGAACTGCAAACGGATCCTAGCCAAGGCTGGACATACGTTACCTACCATGAATAATGGAGATGTAACCCTTGTGCGCAATTTCTAGTTAAGCCACCTCACAAGGCAATTATAAATTCAAAAATTACAGGGTCGCCACCAGCCAAGCCCTTCCTAGCAGCTAAGAAAAGACCGAACTGTAAATTATCAGTTGAATTAAATTAAGAATTTAATTATAAGAATGCAATTTTTTTAAAAGAAACCAAGAAGATGAACAGCGTTGTGTCTCGTATATCAATGAGCTTAATTAAGTGTGATGACTTCTTAATTTTTGAGACAGTACACCGTTCACTTTGATTTTTTATCCCATTTTTGTTCATCACAAGCAAGCAGATTAACTTTTAAAAAAATCAGGGAATAGAGAATTAATTTGAAAACTGGCATCTGTGAGAAAGATAAAGGACGCAGAGTTTATCTTTTAGGTAGCACATTTATTTCATTACTGAATTTGATGCACATCCTATGAATACACTGGTATGAATGACTGGTGCCTGAATAAAAATAACTTGCAAGAAATTGTAGAATCGCGCAATTAAAAAGGAAAAAAACACAAAAGTGAAGTGGAACACAATAATTCAATCATTCCACCTACATACCCATAACAGAAATAGTTAAGAGAGATACCTATCACCATTATACTCATGCACTAGCTTGGAAAGAGGTTTATCCGATTCGCAAGGTTTGCATAGTAGATATACGACATGGAATCCGCTCCTTCTGCTTACGAACGGCCGAACTTCAGCACGTGGTAAAATTGATTACGAGTTAACTGTTCATAAATTAGACATTAAACCAGGCAAAAGTGTAAGAAATTTTAATGGTCCAATAGCAGAATGATTTTGCCGTCACGAAATAAAAGTAAGTCGGCAAGGCAGAAACCCTCTCTAGGAGCTACGAACTGTACTCACCAACCGATAGCTGCAAAGTGTCCTCTCTCCACCGAGCTTCGCCTAACTACTGGTGCAACGGAAGCTACCAGAGGGGATGGCTTCCGCCACCAACCCGACAGTTTGAAGTGTGCTATTCCGCACTGGGAGCTATTTCTTAAGAGGCTGTTCATAATATACTTTATTACGCTTTCGCTGGATGTCAGTTTGCAGTGTTCTAAAGTTTTATTCCCTGCTTCTCATACCAAAGGCTTTAATCTGTGCCACGATGAAACATTTCTGTAGAAATGACACTTAGAATTCTTGAGCTGAGCGTAATCAGAAGCACAATACCAGCAGCATTCCACAGCGTTTCCTCGTTTAGTTTGTGCACCTAAGCACAGGAAGGCAAACAGCGGGCAAGGTAAACGTCACGCTTGTCGTTCAGAGGCTTGATGCAGTTTTGTTTAACGACGCTGGTGAAATAGGTTAGCAGTAAAGCCTACTGTTACGCCCTGCTGCCCAGTAATTTGCATTTTAACGAGGACTATGAAAGGAGTTCTCACTCTGCAAATAAAGGAAAACTTACTGCGTTTATACTTCATAACTGACGTTGAAATGCTTCAACCATCGGCAGCAGTATTGTGCACTGACGACTTGTCAGCGCTACCACGAAGGACGCCTGCTCATTCTCTCTAAGATGATCGTTCCTCTGAACTGTGTAGTCAACGATCCGTCAGAATTCACTGAAAACAATTAGAAGGCAAGTCGAGAAGATTCAGTAAGTCTGGATGCTAAATAATATTATACGAGCAGTGAAACTTGAAACAGAAACAGGTTGTTTCATGGACAGTAAGAGCGTTAACATTAATTCTTGACAGCGAACGCCCGCCAAATGCACCACACGTTTTTCCAGAGACACGGGGAAAATTTCCTCCAAAGCGCGTTTGCTTTTAGCTCTCAAAGTAAAAAAGTGTCGCACTGCAAAAAATTGCAATCCTAGTTACAAAGACGTCGGAAACACCAGAAATCGCACGGAGGTGAAACGTGGACCGTAGCAAGTCAGTAGAGGATGAATTTGAAAACACAATTTTTATCAAATGGGGAATCGAACCTGGACATACTGCTCACCGCAGGCAGTCACCCTATCTCTTTGTCAATTTACTCAGCTATATACTAGTTTTTGACGTACACTATTGAGAACAATTTTCTTAACAGATCGCAAACAATATACTTTGAAACTTACCTCTTAAAAGAAGTATTATTTTTCATTTTTTTTAACTCTTCCGATCAGATAATTACTATGTAAGAGAATTATGTCATAAAATATGTATATGGCGTCAAAGAATAGAGAATGAATATTGGTTGTATTTTAACGACAGTGTATACGAAAAACGTTAAAGAAAATCTGTAAACGTGATTCCTACTTTTCGTAAAACAAGTTTCGGAAGCGAGGTCTTCCTCTTCTTCTATCTCACTTCAGATGTTGCCTACGAATCTATATGAGGTACGGGTAATTGAGCTTCATAATTTATTTCATCTCATTGGATAATAATTGTCATATTGATAACAAATGTGTCTGCACTCATTGTGGAAACCTCTTAGTAATGACATATTAATCTTATTGTATGAGTTTTATGTTGCCGATGAGTGTGTCAGGAATTATGTATACATTGTTTGAAGGCAGAACGACCGATAGCTTATGGCATCGTTTTGCTTAAATGCTACATTTTCAAAAAGACGAACCTGAATATTCTTTTCTAAGAAATTGGAGCTCATACTTATTACCACTTTTTACATGGAGTCAGTTTAAAATTTTCACCATCCAAAATCTTTCAACCAATGATGATGTACAATAGCCATCAGAGCCTGAAACATAAAAAAAGATAAGAGGTGGCCTATGTGTTATGGCATGGGTGGGTGCACAAATGGTTTAATTAATTTTTAACTGGAACAGTTCAGAAGGTTCAAATAAACAATTCACATAATGTTAAAAAATCAGCAGATTCCTCACACAGAAGAGGTATCAAGAAAGGGATCCGACAAGGTTCAGTCTTGGGTCCTTTATTGTTCTGAACATATGTTGATGACTTGCCACTCTGTATTCACCAAGATGCGAAGCTAGTTCTTTTTTCTGATGATGCAAGTATTTCAGTCACATCCAACAAACAAGAATTAGCTGAAGTTTTAAATAATATCTTTTAGAAAATTATGAGGTGTTTCTTTGCAAATGGATTCTCAGCAAATTTTGATGAAAAACACTATATACAATTCTGTACTGTAAATGGCGCAACAACATTAATAAATATAGAATTTGAAAGAAGTCTGTATCTATGACAGATCATTATAAATTTTTGGATGTGTGCATTAATGGGAGATTAAATTGGAAGAAAAATATTGATGACCTGCTGAAATGTTTGAGCTCAGCTACTTATGCTATTAGGATTATTGAAAAGTTTTGCGATAAACATATAAGTAAATTACCTTATTATGCCTATTTTCATTCACTGCTTTCGTATGGCGTCATATTTTGGCTAATTCAACATGAAGGAAAAAAGTATTCATTGCACAGACGCCTGTAATCAGAATAATAGCTGGAGCCCAGACAAGATCATCTTGCAGACGTTTACGAAACTAGGGATATTCACGGTAGCGTCGCAGTATATATATTCAAATATGAAATTTGTTGTTAATAACGCAACCCATTTCAAGATCGATATCAATGTGCATAGCTACAACTCTAGGAGAAAGGCTGATCTTCACTGCTTTAGGTTAAATCTCACTTTGGCACTGAATGGGGTGAATTACGCTGCTACAAAAGTCTTTGGTCTACCAAATAGCATCAAGAGTCTGACAGATAGTCAACCAACATTTAAAAACAAATTTAAAAATTTATGAACGGCAACTCCTTCTAAATTATTAATTGTACCACTAAACAAAAGAACAAAACAAAAAATCAAAACAGAAAACTTTAATTATGGCATGTAAAGAGATCTGTTTTTAAACTGACACATTCCACATCTTACGAAGTATCGCAGTCATGGTTCGTAGAGCAAGCATTAACTTAATGTAATGCAATGAAGGTGGTACAGTCTAACAAGGTAACGGATTACATACTGGTGTGTGTTATAATAGTGACCATATCATGCCATCGCATTCGTGACGTATCTTTACTGAGGCACAGCTTGAATCATGCATTGCATACTTTTTGCTTGATTTCATTATTCTCACTTTATTATCTGCCAGCAAGGAAGGATACATTATGAGACAAGAAGTGAGCTAGGTACTGTTTACAGTTACGTTTCATTCTCACGAATATGTTAGTAGTAGAGGTTACAATTTTAATGCACAGCAACTCAGCACAGAAGTTTCTCACAACGCACTGCACCACCGCGCCGAATCAGTGGCTATTAAATACATTAATCTGCCATTGTTGTCTCTTACATGTTCTTTTAAACAAAAGTCGAAACCAAGGGTTTACCTACCGTCCACTTTTATATCTCTGTTAGTAGCAAAATTATCTAACCACCAACCGATTCCACAGTAATGGTGATTTAGAAATTAAGGAAGTAATCTTAGTTTATGAAATTTATAAAACAGAGTTACAGCAAATTAACGGATATAAATAATAATTGCTTGCCAAATACTTCATGCCAAGATTTTACGAAAACCTAATGAAAATGTTTCTAAAACCACTGTCGCCTACTGCCCACTGTGAAAGCTGGAACACCCAATAGTGGGCCATAGCGACCAGGTTGAGTACCACTCGTCTAACAATGGCAAAGTTAAAAAAAAATACATTGTGTACAAAGTATCTCATAATGACGATGAAATAGTACTAGTGTCTTGTAATTTTAATTTACAAGTGCAATCACTGCATTGCAAAAGACAAGAATTAAATGACTGGTTTTTAAAGCACACAGTTGAAAGTAACGATATTATTTCTGATACAATATTATAAAAAAAGGTCGGTCAACATAATTAAACATGCGTAACACTCACTGGCGTAGCAGACATTCACTTGTGAAGCGTGTCAAAGTAAATAATATTTCTATTTGTTTCTGTGATTAGTTTGTTGTTACTTGTAGCATATTTCTTTGACACATTTGACTTTTCACCGTTATGTTTGCAATGCAACGGTATTGTTCGATGCAGTCTTCAGTATTTTAACATGTGTTTGAATATGGTTTCACGTTTCATTCTCGCTTTGAATGTCCCCAGCTTGACAATAAGAAAATTATTTTAGTCCCGTCCCGTAACACAGTCATGTAGAAACTGAACAGCTAGCAATTCATCTCTCACACTATAAGGTGACATATTTGTAAGACACAGATAAATATTTGTTAATTTTTTTAAGTGAATTGTCAGAACGAGTTATTTGATGCAACACACTATTCAGTCACACATCAGTAGGTCTAACATTTTAAAAGCCACACAAAAAAGAGAATGCGCTGCTAATGAGAAGGTTTTATTTGCGGACTTTCATAATTGGGGGCTCTGTTTGTATTTAATATTCATTTGAAAGCGAAGGTTTAATTTACTACCTAGTGAAATTAATGTTGTGCTTTGTTTCCCGGTTACAAACAGTCAGTTGTGTTTATGATTTCATAATGTATAACCCAACTTCCACATTCCACAGTGTTCAACTGACACAGGAGGTTTATCTGTCTGATTGGTGACAAAGTATGTCACTGTAATACAATATTTCCTCCCCTTCTTTGCATCGTGGTGGACGTACCCTCTTGGCCACAGGAGAAATCACAAGCCAGAGTCGATGCCAGAATTCTAAGGATCCAGGACCTTAAACTACCAGGTTCATAAATTCACATAGAGCTCTTTACGTTAAAACGACTGTAACATTGTACTTCTCAGGTTTGCCAAAATATGCACTTAAGCAGAACTTGAACAGAGTCCTGCTGCCTATTTTCGTATTATACATAAAACAGGATACCTTGAACTTTCCCAGAATCCTCTCACCAAATCTGCGTTTTCCATTCTGTTTTCCAAATACCGTTTTTAGTTTGTTTTTTTTGAAAAAGTATTACTGTATCCGCCTTCTGTACTATCTAGATTCAGTTTTTAGGTCGTTGTCGTGTACAGTGCTAAATCTTTTATTATTGTAGTCGGCAATGGCTAAAAAGTCGACATATAATAGTGCAGGAGATAAATACAATAATACACAGGCAAATGGTGACTTATTATTTCAAAAAATATTGCATGTATGTGATCAGCACTATCGAAAATTTTTTACTGTTTTTACATGTTCATCGCCTTACATGTCGCTTCTTAGCATTAACTTTCCCAAAGATAATTAACATCTGAGATCGAGATGTTCACTTGTAACTGAATGGTAATAACGTCTTGTGCTTTTGATCCACTTCTTGAACTATACAGACTTTTAAAGAAATCTTGGAATGTTTTTAAAATTTTCTGTCTGTCGTTGCTTACTTTTCCATCTGTCATCTGAAATGTATTGACTACCCAACACAGTTCTCTTCTTTGTGTTCTTCATATTTCAATCGTTTTCATTTGTATCTTACACCATCGTTTCTTTATCTTTTGAACACATTTCCGAATTTATCTGCCTTAATCAATTTGAAATTTTCCTTTCTTTTGTTTTCCTTATTTATAATTGTAACAAAGTATTCAGCTATTTTTGGTGTATTTGAACGTTATTTATGCATTTACAAATCAATATACCAGAAAGACACAGTAACTCTGCAACTTCCTCTGAAGAAGATAAATAAACTACACTCCTGGAAATGGAAAAAAGAACACATTGACACCGGTGTGTCAGACCCACCATATTTGCTCCGGACACTGCGAGAGGGCTGTACAAGCAATGATCACACGCACGGCATAGCGGACACACCAGGAACCGCGGTGTTGGCCGTCGAATGGCGCAAGCTGCGCAGCATTTGTGCACCGCCGCCGTCAGTGTCAGCCAGTTTGCCGTGGCATACGGAGCTCCATCGCAGTCTTTAACACTGGTAGCATGCCGCGACAGCGTAGACGTGAACCGTATGTGCAGTTGACGGACTTTGAGCGAGGGCGTATAGTGGGCATGCGGGAGGCCGGGTGGACGTACCGCCGAATTGCTCAACACGTGGGGCGTGAGGTCTCCACAGTACATCGATGTTGTCGCCAGTGGTCGGCGGAAGGTGCACATGCCCGTCGACCTGGGACCGGACCGCAGCGACGCACGGATGCACGCCAAGACCGTGGGATCCTACGCAGTGCCGTAGGGGACCGCACCGCCACTTCCCAGCAAATTAGGGACACTGTTGCTCCTTGGGTATCGGCGAGGACCATTCGCAACCATCTCCATGAAGCTGGGCTACGGTCCCGCACACCGTTAGGCAGTCTTCCGCTCACCCCCCAACATCGTGCAGCCCGCCTCCAGTGGTGTCGCGACAGGCGTGAATGGGGGGACGAATGGAGACGTGTCGTCTTCAGCGATGAGAATCGCTTCTGTCTTGGTGCCAATGATGGTCGTATGAGTGTTTGGCGCCGTGCAGGTGAGCGCCACAATCAGGACTGCATACGACCGAGGCACACAGGGCCAACACCCGGCATCATGGTGTGGAGAGCGATCTCTTACACTGGCCGTACACCTCTGGTGATCGTCGAGGGGACACTGAATAGTGCACGGTACATCCAAACCGTCATCGAACCCATCGTTCTACCATTCCTAGACCGGCAAGGGAACTTGCTGTTCCAACAGGACAATGCACGTCCGCATGTATTCCGTGCCACCCAACGTGCTCTAGAAGGTGTAAGTCAACCACCCTGGCCAGCAAGATCTCCGGATCTGTCCCCCATTGATCATGTTTGGGACTGGATGAAGCGTCGTCTCACGCGGTCTGCACGTCCAGCACAAACGCTGGTCCAACTGAGGCGCCAGGTGGAAATGGCATGGCAAGCCGTTCCACAGGACTACATCCAGCATCTCTACGATCGTCTCCATGGGAGAATAGCTGCCTGCATTGCTGCGAAAGGTGGATATACACTGAACTAGTGCCGACATTGTACATGCTCTGTTGCCTGTGTCTATGTGCCTCTGGTTCTGTCAGTGTGATCATGTGATGTATCTGACCCCAGGAATGTGTCAATAAAGTTTCCCCTTTCTGGGACAATGAATTCACGGTGTTCTTATTTCAATTTCCAGGAGTGTACTTAATTTGTATTATTTCTAATTATTGTCATTCTACCATTTATGTCAGATCTATTATTATGATAACTGAATTTTCACATTATTTATTATTATTAATGTTGTTGCACTACCAATTTTACTAAACATTTGCACGTGTACATTTCTCGCAATTGAAGTAAAACAGAATTCTTCATGGAACTTCCGCAGTTAAGTCAAACTAACATTTGTATTTTCGGATTGTCATAGAACATACATACCCTACCCAGATCTAATTCAATGATTCTGTGCAACGTCCTCAACGTCTCTTGAGACGTAATAAAAATATTGGGTGGTTAATGTGGCGTTACGCATTTCATTTGCACAATTTCTGTCGAACGATGTAGAACAAACACCTTAAGATTACATAAACTTAACCATATTGTATTTATGGCTACATACTGATCATTTACTGATTTATGAACAGAACATTGCCTTAAATGTTATAAAAATGAACATATTAATCTTCAACAATGCTCTAGTTACTACTAAATCATCCTTAAATTTAACAGCAAAATTAAACATTTTTCTTCTTTAATACACATAATAAGAGCTTTTTATTTCAAATTAATTTGTAGAATAGGTGTATGGAAGAAACGATTTAAGATTAGATTTGAACTTTATTTTGCTTTATATCAGATGTTTGATGTGACTATGGAAATGGTCAGAGGTTTTTGTGACTGACTACTGAACTCTTTCCTGACCAATGACAGCTTTAGTGATGAGCAACGATGGTTATATTTTTTTCGTGTTGCATGTGAAGACCTATGTGAAAATAAGTCTGTAATTTTTTTAAATTAAACACTGACCTGCAAAATGTTCCCTGATGGAAACAACTCAGACTTAACCTATTCATTTCTTACTCACAATATACAAGCCCAATGCAACCTGACTATTATACATTGACAACGCGACTTACAATAATTAGCATAAAAGAATGGCCCTGAATTGCAAGAAATCTTAACAGTAATACAAATCCAAGAAAATATGAAATTAAAGAAATACGAAACTACCTCCAACTACGTTAATTGCCTAAACTCATTTCAATTAAAAATCCCGATACTTGAAACGCAACTCTTTTTCATAAGTCACTTACCTCACAGAAAATCTTCTTAGCACAAACTACAGCAATTACAGCAAGCAGCAACAACAGCCAGCTAAATAAAAGTATTCTAACTACTATAGAATCTAACTACGAGGAGGCATATGGTTAGCAAAAGACAGATTTTGTTGAAGAGCAAACAATGTATTTAGAAACCTAAATTCATATGACATCCAGTTCCAAAAATTATATAGTTGTCAATAATTCCACTACCCAAACATTATCAACCATACATCCATTATCATACCTTTCCTTCCATCTTTTCTTATAAGAAATTTCGTCTCACTTTACATTGCGTGTACTACCAACACAGGGTCTCCGCTAGGAAAAACATGTCCATACACTTCTCTATCCACTCGCTAACTGGTAGTCCGTCCAACCACAGAATCTCTTGTCGAGGGCGCAGAGCGCTGTCAGCGATATTAACACAGTGTATAGCGCTGCCAGTATACAAACAGGCTACTTACATATATTGTTAAGACGGTTAGAATACCCAGCTTCTTTTACAGGCGCTTATATGATGACAGTGACGGCCACCATGTATTATTCGCATCATTTTCCTTTGTTCCATCAGTACTCCCTTGCCAAAGAACATTATACTGTCAGCCATTAGTATGTGAAGACATGCAAAATATGTCGGTATGATTTGTTTATTTCTAAAAACCAGCAAATATGCCTTCAGAAACTGTTGAATATAAGCTTTTGAGAAGTTCAGTAACATATTTCCTCTAACTCGAATTTTCGTAAATAGATCACCCAAAAATCCGGATCATTGTAGTCTGTTTGCCGATTTCTAACCATGTACTGTGTTTATAACTGGTGTGATCCATTTGTTGTACAGAACCGAAAACGATGATTGCTCTACTTTTCTTTCATCAGGGGAGAGTCTGCAGAGACCCATTTAAAATTCATGTCCCGTGCCAAGACTGCTTGTAAACTCTTGTCCACTTATTAATAGTTTGTATTCTTGATTCGGCAGATAAAACCTTTTTGATCTCTTTTGGAAGTAATACATATGGTTACAATGACCATTTGTTTCCTTTCGTAGTTTGATAGATCCCATTACCAATACTTACGTGTGAGGCGTGGTACTCATACTTTCATGCTTACTTGGGCCAGTGCTATTACTTTCATTTACTTAGTTGTTCTCTCTTGCACGACCACGTTACTTTGAAATTTGCATGCTCTTAGAGAGAAGTTTCTATTTTTGTAGCTCACTCGCTGGGCTAAAGAGCACAACTGATCTCAATTTCACAAAATTGACGCTTTACTGGGAGTGTGTCGTAATCCATAATCAAATATTTTGGATGTATGAAATAGTAACTGTTCTCGAAAGAACAGATTCCACTGATGACCGTGCAGCTTCTCTAGAATAAATGATAATTGAAAACCTCAGCTGCCGACAGACGCTCTATCCATCTGAGCCACCGAGGACAGTTGGGAATGTGGGTCTCACTGGAAGCATGCAAGGGATAAGTCCCTGCAGTCGCGCTATTCGTCTGTGTCCTCGGTGGCTCAGATGGATTGCCGGCATGGTAGCTCAGCGTGTTCGGTCAAAGAGTTCAAAGAGTTAGATACCCTCAGCAATAAAAAAAAAAAAAAAAAAAAAAAAAAAAACCTGAGTGAACGGATCAAGGAACAAACTAAACGGCTGTCATCGGACGTCCGCAATGAACAAATCAACGAACAATGTAGCAAAAAAATGAGATTAAAAAAGAAAAAAAATGGATAGACCGTCTGCCATGTAAGCAGGAGATCGCGGGTTCGAGTCTCGGTCGGGGCACACACTTTCAGCTGTCCTCATCGAGGTATGTCAACAACACCTATCGGCAGCTGAGGGTTTGAATTAATTATCAAATACTTTGGACATACGAAATTTATTTAGATCTTCCGTATCACTTTGCTTATAAAGTGGTTTTTTGTGTATGGAAAAAACCCTGTGTGTTAGTGATTTATTTTATACGTAAATGTAATGGTTCATTTGGTCCATTATATTAAGCGTTATCACACAACACTTACAAACTGCCTGGCTGATTGATCACTAGTTCTAACCAACTTTAATAGTTTTTGATGGGTGTACCAAAATACTGATGCAATTCACTCACTGAGTTAGCATGTGTGTCAAGCGTGTAACTGTGTCTTTTGGATGACTGTATAGGATGACGTTACAATCTTGGTTAGGTGTTCACGAAAATTAAAGGAGAAGGACCGGGACATAGTCTACGCCATCCAGATATTACCAAGGCATTCACTGAGATTAATATTCCTACCCAACGGACGTACTGCTATCAATAACACTGTCAGACGTCCTGACTACGAAAACCAGGACAGAAGGTTTTGAGGGTTAATCCAAGATTTTTATATGGTAACTGTAAACTGTATTCCATCACTGCTCCCTCTATTTCAGCCCAAATAATTTTGATGAAAACTTACTCCAACTCACGATTCGAAGCAAATGGGTCTGCACCGAGTACAACTATGCAAGTGCACGTTAACGACTTTGAATGAGGCACTGTACGTATACGGTAGGAAATAATATCAAATCTGTGCCCTCCCACCTTATGGGCAGTTTCAAAGGGTTTCATCCGAATTCACAAGAGTAAATCTTCACCATGAATGAAGACAGAAACTTGCATTGAATTTTAACTTACTTTCGCTAGAAGACATAGTCTTGTGAAATCGGATCAATCTTTAGAAGAGTCCTATACTTTCAAAAAAGACTTCCTAACCGATAAATCTCTTTGAAACATCCCATATTTTATGTTCTCACTTCAGGATGGTCTCTTATAAAGAAAAAGTGTACTCAGCGTGGGTTGTGGACAGTCTCTGATGTTGTCGATCGAGAAGAAACGCTTCTTTCCTGCGGGCCACCTCAGCGTATCAGAGAGTGGGTTTACGCAGCCATGACCTTGCAAGAACAGCGGTGACGTAAGTGTGCGTAAGGAGATACCTCCGCACGGAAGCGAATGCGAGCTGCCGCCGTCACATTCCCGGGTTTTTATGACGCACTGCACGCATGTCGGTGGTGCGGTGCGTGACTTCCTTTTTTCATGCACACGACAGATGAGGAGGGGCATGACTGGGCTCACTGCCCCCCTCTGGGGGCGGTTGCGACGCCCTGTAGAGTCGTACAGAGACCTGAAACTTTACCCAGAACGATAGGTGTAGCATTGCCATCTATATTCTTCAGTACAGTAGTATGGGTCCAATTAACACCATGATTTTCAAGGCCGCTGCAAAGATTTTGTTTAAATGCAATAAAAGTTGAAATATAGGAATTCGGTACACAGTGGAATTCATATTATGAGGAGACTTCAAGAAGTAAGTCACACGTTATTATGACGAGCCTAGTATCCTTTATTTAATAGTGTTCTTCAAACAGTTAGAGATGTATGTCACTGGTTTTCACCGGTGGTTCTACAAATCGTACAATTTGTCGACGATAGAAATTTGCTCCTTGTTCACGGAAACATTAAAGTCCTCACCGTTCAAAAAGCTCATTCCTTCCAAATTTTCTTTTATCTTGCAGAAAATACGGAAATCGCATGGTGCAAGATATGGGCTTCATGTTAGCGTCACCCACATCTGCGCGGCCTCGGTCAAATTGTTGGCACCGTTTCATTATGACTGGACACGACATTGTATTTGAAGACCGTTTTCACAAAAATCAACAACTACAAAATTTGCAAAAATGAATTATAAATACACTCCTGGAAATTGAAATAAGAATACCGTGAATTCATTGTCCCAGGAAGGGGAAACTTTATTGACACATTCCTGGGGTCAGATACATCACATGATCACACTGACAGAACCGCAGGCACATAGACACAGGCAACAGAGCATGCACAATGTCGGCACTAGTACAGTGTATATCCACCTTTCGCAGCAATGCAGGCTGCTATTCTCCCATGGAGACGATCGTAGAGATGCTGGATGTAGTCCTGTGGAACGGCTTGCCATGCCATTTCCACCTGGCGCCTCAGTTGGACCAGCGTTCGTGCTGGACGTGCAGACCGCGTGAGACGACGCTTCATCCAGTCCCAAACATGCTCAATGGGGGACAGATCCGGAGATCTTGCTGGCCAGGGTAGTTGACTTACACCTTCTAGAGCACGTTGGGTGGCACGGAATACATGCGGACGTGCATTGTCCTGTTGGAACAGCAAGTTCCCTTGCCGGTCTAGGAATGGTAGAACGATGGGTTCGCTGACGGTTTGGATGTACCGCGCACTATTCAGTGTCCCCTCGACGATCACCAGAGGTGTACGGCCAGTGTAGGAGATCGCTCCCCACACCATGATGCCGGGTGTTGGCTCTGTGTGCCTCGGTCGTATGCAGTCCTGATTGTGGCGCTCACCTGCACGGCGCCAAACACGCATACGACCATAATTGGCACCAAGGCAGAAGCGACTCTCATCGCTGAAGACGACACGTCTCCATTCGTCCCTCCATTCACGCCTGTCGCGACACCACTGGAGGCGGGCTGCACGATATTGGGGCGTGAGCGGAAGACGGCCTAACGGTGTGCTGGACCGTAGCCCAGTTTCATGGAGACGGTTGCGAATGGTCCTCGCCGATACCCCAGGAGCAACAGTGTCCCTAATTTGCTGGGAAGTGGCGGTGCGGTCCCCTACGGCACTGCGTAGGATCCTACGGTCTTGGCGTGCATCCGTGCGTCGCTGCGGTCCGGTCCCAGGTCGACAGGCACGTCCACCTTCCGCCGACCACTGGCGACAACATCGATGTACTATGGAGACCTCACGCCCCACGTGTTGAGGAATTCGGCGGTACGTCCACCCGGCCTCCCGCATGCCCACTATACGCCCTCGCTCAAAGTCCGTCAACTGCACGTACGGTTGACGTCCACGCTGTCGCGGCATGCTACCAGTGTTAAAGACTGCGATGGAGCTCCGTATGCCACGGCAAACTGGCTGACACTGACGGCGGCGGTGCACAAATGCTGCGCAGCTAGCGCCATTCGACGGCCAACACCGCGGTTCCCGGTGTGTCCGCTGTGCCGTGCGTGTGATCATTGCTTGTACAGCCCTCTCGCAGTGTCCGGAGCAAGTATGGTGGGTCTGACACACCGGTGTCAATGTGTTATTTTTTCCATTTCGAGGAGTGTATATTCACGTGTAACTAAATGACACGAATACACTGCAGAGAAGAATGTTACCAAAATTTGCCTATTTAATCTTTTTCGTACAAAGCTGTGAAATTTTTCTAAACTCTTCACATACAAAAAAGGAGTTCTATCAAATGTGAACATCTACTGTTTGTGGTAGACATATATTGTTAGTTTCCGACGAAGTAGCTCGCTACTTCCCAACTATGGATCACAGTTACATGCCCCCTGATTGGGTCTTTGATACCTTTAAAAAGGAATTGAAATAACTCGAAACCATAACCTCACCGTTTCACTATCATGAGGTTTGGAGCCACTATGGTACCTGTATGATTCTGGGCAAGGACTGGCAAGTTTCAAGACCACTACTTAAAGATTAATAAAAGAGGAGCTACACCCAAAACGTCTGAAGGCTGAGTTCTTTATTGAAAAAAAAGATAGTGCTATCTGCAATGTCGAAACAACATACTTTTCCTCTCCTATATTGCTGCAGTGAAGAAAAGTAACATGATTGTTTCGATGTCTTTGATCTGTCAGCTGTAATAAAACCCAGAAACAATGTGAGTGTCAAGAAAAGGTCACGATGTAAAGAAACTGAAGAAATTTTTTGATATGTCAGCAGAAGCAGCCTGAGAGTTCTATGGGAAGGCCCTAGGTGTTGCGATAAACACGACAACGAAAATAATGAAGTGCAGCGCGTTAATGAAATAATTTATTAAAGTACTATTTGTTAATCTTATGATGTTTAGTTTTAGAAAAAATTCACTATTTTATATATCTTGTATTTGCAAATGGAAGCTGATAGAAACGTGTTTCCACCGTCATGTATCTAGACTTTATTTGATAAATAAAATTTGGAAGACACCAATAGCGTATATTGTTAAAGTATAAGGAGCGGTCAAAAAGAAACGAGCTGGAGGTATAACTACAGAAACCAGTAGCTGTATGCTATAAGTACTGACCCTGGCTGTTGAGACACTTGTCCCACTGTGGCACAAGGCGGTGAATGGCTGTCTCATAAAATTCCCAGAGCTGCCATGTTAACCAGTTCCGCACGTACAGCTGGACGTCGTCGTCCGAGGAGAATAGTTTGGCCCTCAGAGCTTTTTAAGGGGCCCCCTTCTGATTCACTTCCTGCAGCACGGGACAACAGTGAATGCCCAGCGTTACTCGGGAAGCTTGACCACCCTTCGCCAAGCGATAAAATCAAAACAACTAGGCAATTTCACCCGTGGGGTCATTCTGCTCCACAATGCAAAGCCTCATACGACCAACACAGTCGCGGCCCTCCTGCAGAAATTCAAATGGGTGAGTTTCGGCCACCCTCCATACAGTCCGGACCTCTCTCCCTGTGATTACATCATTTTTGGTTCCCTTAAAAAGGCTTTGAGGGCACCTCGGACGATGACGTCCAGCTGTACGTGCGGAACTAGTTAACATCACAGCCCCGGGAATGTTATGAGACAGCCATTCACCGCCTTGTGTCACAGTGAGAGAAGTGTCTCAACAATCAGGGTCAATACTTTTAACATACAGGTACTGGTTTCTGTAATTATGCTTCCGGCTCGTTTCTTTTTGGACGCCCTTATAATTCAATAAAATGTGTTTTCCGATTTTGTATTTTTATTTTTATTTTATTTATTTATTTATTTTTTTTTTAATGCGCTGACTTTTGTGAAAATAGCCTTTATTTAGTCCATATCGCTAGAATTTCACGGCGAATAGGTGTGCAATTTTGTCTCGCTTACTTCAGCTTGGGAGTTCGTTTGCAGTTGCCGTGCCATTTCAGTCGCTCACTGTATCGCAGCAGAACTGTCTCTGCAGGAAACACGGAAAATGTACTCGCTTCTGCTAAAGCGACACTCACATGGAACCTACTTTCTAAAGTCCCTGTATATAAGTATCGACTAAAAAGTTTCCTTTCGTATACTACACTATGTCCTCGCCCACATGTCGGTGCTTGTATACCCGTATCGGAGTCACGTTGCGTTGGATATACGCCGTAGCAACGTCCTCAAACGGAAACTTACTGACCACCCCTTATAACTGCCACGTACTACTATTGCATTCCCGACTAATTGCATTCCCGACTAACAAAGAGTCTGTTGCCCTGTTGCCCTATACGCACTTGTAAGGCCAGCCTTTTCCTTTTCCTGATCAAAATCCAATAATTTTTCCTTTCGTTTGTAGACAATTTTAGTAACAATCTTGTACTTTGAAGGGAGGAGGATGATAGGTCTATTCATGAATCAAAATAACAAAGTGAATCGCGGTGTTATTTTTAGGGCGCCTACCACAGCAACACCCAATCAGACAACGAATTTGGTCGCACCTGTCTGGGGCACCTTTGTCATATCGATGTGCTGCGTCAGTTGTCGGTCAGGTTTTAGCTGTAGACGGGAATTGCAGTTCGTGATATTATTGTTGTGATTCGTTATTACATGCTTTGTTTCTCAGTGTATCATGTTGCTTTCACGGAATGTTTGAAGCTAACTGTTAAACTGCGGCTGCGTGGAGTGGCCGCGCGGTCTATGACGCCATGTAACGGATTACGCGCCACTCCCGCCGCAGGTTCGAGTCCTGCCTCGGGCATGGGTGCGTTTGTCGTTCTTAACGTAAGCAGTCTGTAAGTCTAGGGATTGATGACCTTAGCAGTTTGCCCCTTAGGGATTCACATACATTTGAAAATTTTGTTAAGCTGCTAAGGAAAGTGATAAGACACTTATGATCCTACAAAGCGAACTCAGTCTTCCACGTTAACGGGGAACGTACGAACGTATTCGGTACGCAATCGCACAGCTGTTGCTAACGAGGCCATACTGCACTTGCGCGGAATGCCAAACCGGCAACTTTCAACTGTCAACAAGTTTGCTATTTATGTCCAGGTGCATAGCTGTTTTCCTGTGTCTTTTGCTCTCATGTAGAAAAACGAAAGAGTTGTTCCCGTCTGGAGGAATTGTCTTCTTCTGCAGACAGATTCTAAATAATTTTTCGAGCTCCTTTTGTGCTATTTCTCCTCCAGATTTGGTCGTGTACTGAAATACCGTCATATAGAAGTGCCTCTTCCGTATCTTGTGTAGTTTCTTATAACTCACGTGGTTTTGCTTTCAAAATCTCATTTTTAGTACTTACTTCACTGCCCAGTCACATTAACGTGATCACCTGTCAAAAGCCTGAATAACCACTATTTGCAGCGCGGACTTGGAGAAAGAGAGCCACGGAGGTTCTGGAAGGTGCCGACAGCGATCTGGAGCCATGTCGACTCGAGCGCCGTGGCCAGCAGAGCATCAACGGCGCTTAACAGACCCGTCGAGGTGGTCTCTAAGTTACTCCATTTGGTTTTAATCTGGGGAGTTTGGTGGCCAGGAGAATGCGATCAACTCATCCTGGTGCTCTTCTAAAGACGCAGTACGCTGCGAGATGTGTGATACGTTGCGTTTTCTTCTTGGAAGATGCCAACGTGCGGAGAAAAAACAAATTGCATGTAGGGGTGTACGTGGCCCCTACGGACCGTGCTTGCTTGTTACATTGTGCTATCCGGAATGACGATATCACCGAGGGAATGTCACGAAAACATTCCTCAACCATAATGCTCCCTCCTCCGGCACGCCCAATTGCGGTATTGGCGTGAAAATTCCAGCCTTCGTTGACGATGCAGCAGTGAGCATGGGTGCATGAACCAGACACCTGCTGCGGAACGGTTGTTGAGAAGACACTGTTGGTAGCCCAATGCTCCATCTGGGCGGGTTTACAAACTTGGCCGTTTCGGAAACTCTTCCCGAAAGCCAATAATCACGCCCTCCAGAATGAGATTTTCACTCTGCAGCGGAGTGTGCGCTGACATGAAACTGCCTGGCAGATTAAAACTGTGTGCCGGACCGAGACTCGAACTCGGGACCTTTGCCTTTCGCGGGCAAGTGCTCTACCATCTGAGCTACCCATGCCTTGTCGTCACAGCTCTACTTCTGCAGTACCTCGTCTCCAACCTTCCAAACTCAGTTGGTAGAGCACTTGCCCGTGTAAGGTAAATGTCCCGAGTTCGAGTCTCGGTTTGGCACACAGTTTTAATCACGCCCTGCTGGACGTCAGAGAAATCGCACAGTTTCCACATAACGACTACGAATTTACGCCCCCCCCCCCCCCCCAATATTTATATACCCTCCGCTGCTAATTCTGCTGCCTGCCGTCTGCGAGTGGTTGTTGAAAGTTGACGTCGAAAACAGATGATGGCCACATTAATGTGAGTGGAGCATACACCAATGTTTCTGTTTCATCTCTTGAATTGTACAAATATTTAAAGAAATATCCCAGACTGTCATTGCCTAGGTTATATCCTTGGTGAAATTAGTTTTCTGCGAATTAGGCGCTGGTCTAACCCATATTTCTTTGCCCGACGATTCGCCTCGTACTGAAAACAGCGGCTAACTCCTCGTCCAGGACCAGAAAACACAGAAACTGGGCAGTATCCGACAGGAGTCGTGTAGAATGGTTCAACAAGCGGCAATTTTAGCTCTTTTCAAATAATGCACAACCGACAAAACTTAGGCAGCCTCATGAGATATCCGTTAATGCTCTCTAACACTAGCTGCATCCTTGATAAAGGCTCCTTTCAGCGAGAAAGACAGTCCACAATTTTGTTAGGTACGCCAGTGCCAGCGGAAGCCACTTCATGACGAACTTCAGAAGAACTACCAAATTACAGGGGTGTCGATTGTAAAGGCTCTCCTGCTGTTCAGATATTTTCTACTGGATGAAGATCAGGATGTTTCGTCGCCAAGAACGTTCATCGAACGTCACCAACGAATGTATGCGTTTAGCCTTCTGAATATGGCTGTTGTTACCTTGGAAGACAGGAGAGTCCACAGTCGTGTGGGACCCTTCTTAGATACTATACAGATTTTTCAACTGAGTTAGCTCCCATTTGAACCGTAGAATAGCGTAGATCACCTGCAAAGAAATTTGATTGTAAAAAATTACTAGTCACACCTGTCTATAAGAAAGGTAACATAAGTAATTCACGAAACTACCGCCAAATCTGATTGTGTTGTAGAATCGTAGAAAGCATTCTGAGCTCAAATACAGGCTGTTAGGGGTATACGTCCAAATATTTTGGTTGGTGACTGGGGACAGTGTGCTGAACAACATTACAACAGTATTTATTTATTTTGCAGACTAATAATTATACCTATTAGGGGTATTATGTTAGTTAGTCCTCCAAGTACATTGGTAACAACAAGTTATTAACTCTTATTTGCCCCTGGGCGGCAGGTAAGGTGTTAAAGTATAGACACGTGGGCGCAAAACCGTTAGTCTATATTGACCAGCGTTGCCCACTTAGTAGTTACGACCTTAAAGGAAACAACAGTTAGTAAATTATGTGATGTGTTTGTGGGAAGATTGTTGGGCACAGAGAAAAAGCAACTAAATGTGTGTGAAATCTTATGGGACAACTGCTCAGCACGTACTTGGCGCGCGTCTGCGTCATTTCACTATTTTTTTTTTGGTGTGAAATAAAACGTGAGTACTTGAAAATGACATACGTATTTATACGCATTGAGAAGGTTCGAAAAATGTTTCCAAACGTGCAAAAAACGCAACTATTGGTGAGTGGAAGCCAGTAAATGGATATAATTGCGCCAAAATGAGTGTGTGTAAGTAGGCTGTTTAGGTTTTTTTATTGATAACGCCACGTAGCGCTCTGTATCAATATCACTGGCTGTGCTGTGTGCAGTCTGTGGCTGGTTTGCATTGTTGTTGGCTATTGTAGTGTTGGGCAGCTGGATGTTAACAGCGCGTAGCATTGCGCAGTTGGAGGTGAGCCGCCAGCAGTGGTGGATGTGGGGAGAGAAATGGCGAGTTTTGAAAGTTGTAAGACTGGATGTAATGAACTGCTATATATATTATGACTTTTGAACACTAGTAAGGTATATACATTATTTGTTCTCTATTAAAATCTTTCATTTGCTAAGTATTCCTATCAGTAGTTAGTGCCTTCCGTAGTTTGAATCTTTTATTTAGCTGGCAGTAGTGGCGCTCGCTGTATTGCAGTAGTTCGAGTAACGAAGATTTTTGTGAGGTAAGTAATTTGTGTAGGTTAATGTTAGTCAGGGCCATTCTCTTGTAGGGATTACTGAAAGTCAGATTGCGTTGCGCTAAAAAGATATTGTGTGTCAGTTTAAGCACAGTCTTGTATAATTGTTCTAAGGGGACTTTACATGTGTCGACCCTTAGTCGAGGATACCTCACTGGAATCTTCTAATTTTTTTCCTTGTAGTTTGTGTAATTAGTGTAGCTTTTGTTTATTGCTAGCGCGTAATTGTAGAGAGAATCTCCTTTGTAGTTGCAGTCTTTCATTGTTGTACAGTAAAACAGTTGTGGCATGCATGTAGATTTGCACCAAGTATTGCGCAGCTGCGCTTGCAATTAACTAGATATTATTTTCAGTGCTATGTTAACGTGTTCTCTTATTTTCGCTCATCAAATTGTACTTTTCTGTGTTATCGTGTGAAATATTGTGACAATAATGGCGTGTGAAAAACGTAACACTAGGCTCCAAAGTAAACTGAGAAATAATAGTGAGGACGAGCGTATCTTATCAGCACCACTGTGTAGTGAATTAACAGATATTC